>NC_138307.1:31432500-31462500 GCF_965601325.2 Salmo salar | reverse complement strand
CCTGGGTTTAAATCATATTGGTGGCTTGCCTGGTGCAATGGAGGAACCCATTTGGCATCTTCTCTATTTCTTTCATGCTTGTAAACTAAACCAACAAATACAAAAACTACTTTGTTTTTTGTAGTTTGTATTTTAACCTGCAAAGCTTTGTATCTGAACAAATCAAATCAAATCAATGTTTATTGATCGTGTTGCAGATGTTCTCAGCTGCAGCGAAATGCTTGTGTTTCTAGCTCCAACAGTTATAATGCCTAAAAAAAAACTATACAAAACATTACAAATCAAATCAAATTGTATTAGTCACATGCGCCGAATACAACAGGTGTAAACCTTACAGTGAAATGCTTACATTACATACGAGCCCCTAACCAACAATGCAGTTTCAAAAACATAAGCATAAGAATAAGAAATAAAAGTAACAAGTAATTAAAGAGCAGCAGTAAAATAACAATAGAGAGACTATACACAGGGGGCTACCGGTACAGAGTCAATGTGCGGGGGCACCGGTTAGTTGAGGTAATATGTACATGTAGGTAGAGTTATTAAAGTGACTATGCATAGATGATAACAACAGAGAGTAGCAGTGGAGTAAAAGAAGGGGGGGGGGCAATGCAAATAGTCTGGGTAGCCATTTGATTAGATGTTCAGGAGTCTCATGGCTTGGGGGTAGAAGCTGTTTAGAAGCCTCTTGGACCTAGACTTGGTGCTCCGGTACCACTTGCCGTGTGGTAGCAGAGAGAACAATCTTTGACTAGGGTGGCCGGAGAGTCTTTGACACATTTTTAGGGCCTTCCTTTGCTTGGAGTCATTAAAACTCGTTATTCAACCACCCCACAAATTTCTTGTTAACAAACTATAGTTTTGGCAAGTCGGTTAGGACATATACTTTGTGCATGACACAAGTAATTTTTCCAGCAATTGTTTACAGACAGATTATTTCACTTATATTTCACTGTATCACAATTCCAGTGGGTGAGAAGTTTACATACACTAAGTTGACGTGCCTTAAACTGCTTGGAAAATTCCAGAAAATGATGTCATGGCTTTAGAAGCTTCTGATAGGCTAATTGACATAATTTACCTTCAAACTCAGTGCCTCTTTGCTTGACATCATGGGAAAATCAAAAGAAATCAGCCAAAACCTCAGAAAATAAATTGTAGACCTCTACAAGTCTGGTTCAACCTTGGGAGCAATTTCCAAACGCCCGAAGGTATCATGTTCATCTGGTCCCGTGTAGCTCAGTTGGTAGAGCATGGTGTTTGCAACGCCAGGGTTGTGGTTTCGATTCCCACGGGGGACCAGTATGGAGAAAACATTTATGAAATGTATGCATTCACCACTGTAAGTTGCTCTGGATAAGAGCATCTACTTAAATGTATAAACAATAGTACGCAAGTATAAACAGCATGGGACCACGCAGCTGTTATTCCACTCAGGAAGGAGATGTGTTCTGTCTCCTAGAGATTAATATACTTTGGTGTAAAAAGTGCAAATCAATCCCAGAACAACAGCAAAGGACCTTGTGAAGATGCTGGAGGAAATAGGTACAAAAGTATCTATATCCACAGTAAAACGAGTCCTATATTGACATAAGCTGAAAGGCTGCTCAGCAAGGAAGAAGCCACTGCTCCAAAACTGCCATAAAAAAGCCAGACTACGGTTTGCAACTGCACATGGGGACAAAGATTGTACTTTTTGGAGAGATGTCCTCTGGTCTGATGAAACAAAAATAAAACTGTTTGGCCATAATGACCATCGTTATGTTTGGAGGAAAAAGGGGGAGGCTTGCAAGCCGAAGAACACCATCCCAACTGTGAAGCACGGGGGTAAAGCATCATGTTGTGGGGGTGCTTTGCTGCAGGAGGGACTGGTGCACTTCACAAAATAGATGGCATCATGAGGTAGGAAAATTATGTGGATATATTGAAGCAACATCTCAAGACATCAGTCAGGAAGTTAAAGCTTGGTCGCAAATGGGTCTTCCAAATGGACAATAACCCCAAGCATACTTCCAAAGTTGTGGCAAAATGGCTAAAGGACAACAAAGTCAAGGTATTGTTCCTACAGCCATCCCATTACCCTATTGTTCCTACCCCAATTCCATTACCCTGTTGTTCCTACAGCCATCCCATTACCATGTTGTTCCTACAGCCATCCCAATACCCTATTGTTCTGACAGACATCCCATTACCCTATTGTTCCTACAGCCATTCCACAAAATAGATGGCATCATGAGGTAGGAAAATTATGTGGATATATTAAAGCAACATCTCAAGACATCAGTCAGGAAGTTAAAGCTTGGTCGCAAATGGGTCTTCCAAATGGACAATAACCCCAAGCATACTTCCAAAGTTGTGGCAAAATGGCTAAAGGACAACAAAGTCAAGGTATTGTTCCTACAGCCATCCCATTACCCTATTGTTCATTTACATTTAAAGGTCTGAAGGCTGAATGGCTGAATGGTAGCAAGTCCCCACAGCAATGTTCCAACATCTAGCGGAAAACATTCCCAGAAGGATGAAGGCTGTTATAGCAGCAAAGGGGAGGACCAACTCCATAATAATGCCCATGATTTTGGAATGAGATGTTCGACGAGCAGGTGTCCAGATACTTTTGGTCATGTAGTGTATGAGCCTACAATTTTTGATTCTCTGAACAGCATATTATTAGAATGAACTGAATTCCATCGGGTTACTTGGATAGACATGAATGCCATTTTGGACATGCGGGACAAATTGTACAAAACCAACTACAATTCAACCAAAGCAGTCCAGAATATACTGTCTGATTATAACCTCATTGATGCCTGGCGAGCACATAACCCTATAGAAAAGATGACACGTTCTACTCAAACAGGCATAAATAATTTTCACAATCATTTTTATCAAGAAAAATCGAAATTCGACATATAAACTTGTATGATCACCGTGCTTACTACCTTCATCTTAACATTTCTGAATGTCCTGAAAGAGCCATAGGATGGTCTTTCAACGTTTTTATTACTACAAAATCGTACATTCTGTGATCAATTTGAAATTTAAATGAATTGATAATTATCAATAAAAATTCAGTCGATGACCCCCGACCCCCTGATTTTCTGGGATGCCACCAAAGGTTTCATTACAAATAATGCAACTTCGGTTAAAAAAGGAAATGATAAGGAATAAGGTTTTGAATGTCTGTCCTATATGTATCAGAAAGCTTATTAAATATTTTTGTTTTTATGGACACATATTTAACCCCTTATTTTTGTTGGTACAAAACTACCTCCATACGTCCATTCATTTGTATGGGTTACCTTCAGACGAGTGACACTTCTGGGAGTCGTAGAGCAAAACGGAGAACATCGTCGTATTCATGAGAATCCCCTCTTTCCATATAGTGGTCATAATAGTTTGTAGACCAAACCGTTCAGACGCTATAGACGTTGTTGTGTGTCGATCGATTTTCAGGATGCCTCATGGTCTGACAAACGCCACTGTAGCTCGGCCACATTCCACCGCAGATGTGGAAGGCCACCGTAGGCGGATGCAGCGGATTGAGACACTGCACATGCATATCTCTAGCTTAAACTGATGGATTTTGATCTGGATTTTTTTTTATTATGTTACTTAGATTGACACACAGGTTCATCAATAGACTCTTAAGGATTTAAATAAGATATCAGATTCTGAAATGTTAACTGCGTTAGAACGTTCTTAACAAACACTCTTTTCAGACCAGGTAGCTATTACTCTTTCTAAAGTCAAGAAAAAAATTCATTTATTGATAAGACAGAGAGCCTAATTTGCCATCCAATGAGTTAGACTCAACCGTTAATTACATGGTAATCATCCCAGTCGTTTACTGGCCAACAAGCAATGCAGTAATGATCAATTAGCTGATATAGCAACAATTGAATCTAAAACTGGGGAATTACTATCAGAACCCAAATTAATCATCAAAGATTCTCCCGCTTCTATAAAGAACTGTACACCTCTAATTGTAAATCTACACCAAGCAAGAATAAGTCCTTTCTAAAAGAATGAACCTTTTACAGCAGTGGACTGAATCAGGGTCATACAGAGTGATTATTGGTCTTGAACAAATATACTTTCAAACAAAAGTATCTAACTCACACATATGGTTATGGCCTTTAAAAAAGAAGAAGACACCTTTACCATGTCAGATATAGTTTAATGTATTACATTTTGAGTTTGTATCCCAATATTACACTTTATATACATCTCAGAAGACTGAAATATAACAAGACTGTTTAACCTCTTGGGGCTAGGTGGGACGCTAGCGTGCCACCCGTGGTGCACTCCATCAACAGCAGGTGCATTTCAAGAGCGGCAAATTTGAATCCAAATAAATGTCAAAATTCAAATTTTTCAAAAATACAACTATGTTACACCATTTGAAAGATAAACATCTCCTTAATCTAACCACGTTTTACGATTTCAAAAAGGTTTTACGGCGAAAGCATAAATTTAGAGTATGTTAGGACAGTACATTTACAAGAGTTGTGTGTAATGTTTTGTCAAGTCAAAGACAGGGTCACCAAAACCATAAAACCAGCTAAAATGATGCACTAACCTTTTACAATCTCCATCAGATGACACTCCTAGGACATTATGTTAGACAATGCATGCATTTTTAGTTCTATCAAGTTCATATTTATATACAAAAACAGCGTTTTACTATGGCATTGATGTTGAGGAAATCGTTTCCCTCCAATAACCGGCAGTCAAGTCAGCGTCAGAAATTAAATAATTAAAATGAGAAAACATTGGTAAAATATTATATTGTCATTTAAAGAATTATAGATTTACATCTCTTGAACGCAATCAACTTGCCAGATTTAAAAATAACCTTACTGGGAAATCACACTTTGCAATAATCTGAGCACTGCGCCCAGAAAAATATGCGTTGCGATACAGACTAGACGTCATGTTGGGGAGATCTAAAATCGAAAATACTATGTAAATAATCCATTACCTTTGATTCTCTTCATCAGATGTCACTTCCAGGTATCACAGGTCCATAACGAATGTAGTTTTGTTCAAAAAAGCTCATCATTTATGTCCAAAAATCTCCGTCTCGTTAGCACATGATGTAAGCCAGCCGGACTTCTCGTCATGAACGAGGGGAAAAAATATATTTCCGTTCGTTCAAACATGTCAAACGTTGTATAGCATAAATCATTAGGGCCTTTTTTAACCAGAACATGAATAATATTCAAGGTGGACGAATGCATACTCTTTTATAACGTATTGGAACGAGGGTACCCAACATGAACTAGCGCGCCAGGTGTCTAATGGGACATCACCGTTCCATGGCTCTTGTTCGGTCAGATCTCCCTCCAGAAGACTCAAAACACTTTGTAAAGGCTGGTGACATCTAGTGGAAGCAATAGGAAGTGCCAAAATATTCCTAAACCCCTGTGTTTTTCAATGGGATAGGTTTAAAGTCAATACAACACATCAGGTATCCACTTCTTGTCAGAAAATGTCTCAGGGTTTTGCCTGCCAAATGAGTTCTGTTATACTCACAGACACCATTCAAACAGTTTTGGAAACTTTAGAGTGTTTTCTATCCATATATAATAAGTATATGCATATTCTAGTTACTGGGTAGGATTAGTAACCAGATTAAATCGGGTACATTTTTTTTATCCAGACGTGCAAATGCTGCCCCCTAGACCCAACAGGTTAACATAGAAAAAAGTGATTTTGTAAAAAAATAAATAAAAATCATTATTAATATAAAATTATACCAAATAATAACATTCCACCCATGAGGCCAAAAAGGGTGCTTTTGGTCATTGACTACAGGAAAGGGCTCGAACTCCTCTTCTCTCAACAGAGGAAGCCACCTCGCCAGGAAACCAAAATCTCTGTCAATTAACACAAAAGGGCATTGGAGAGCATGAATAAAGGTAACTGACAGATATCGAGCTGTTTTCCAAAATGTTGTCCTCCCATCTCAAGACTTACTTACTCAAATTAGTCCACACCGACCAAAACTTTTATCTTAAGATAACCTCCATCGACTATTGCATATCTTAAACGCTTCGTCAGAAACAACAACTCCTCGGGCCGTTTTAAGAATATCTATTATCAAAATGAATATATTGCCACGGCTGAATTTCTGTAGTTCATTGCTTCCCAATAGCTCACCCTTCTGGCTATTGCAATGAAATTCATAGTGCTGTTTCAAAATGTATATGGCTTGGTAAGCGATCAAAGATAAAATGAACCAACTTACAAGAGAGAAAGAAGTAGGAGGACAACCCGTACCAAACTTTATATTGTATTTCCAAGCATTTCACCCCATCCTCAACTGGTTTAGACATGATTCTTCTACATAGAGCCATGACTACATGGAACTCAATTCCACATCAAGTAACTGATGCAAGCAGTAAAATTAGATTAAAAAACAGATAAAAAAAATGACTTATGGAACAGCGGGGACTGTGAAACAACACAAACATAGGCACAGACATGCATACACACACATACAAACAATAGCATTTTTCCTATACACACACGTGCACATGAATTTTGTACTGTATATACAGCGGCTTGTGAAAGTATTCACCCCCCTTGGCATTTTTCCTATTTTGTTGACTTACAACCTGGAATTAAAATAGATTTTTTGGGGGGGGGGGTTGTATCATTTGATTTACACAACATGCCTACCACTTTAAAGATGCAACATATTTTTTCTTGTGAAACAAACAAGAAATAAGACAAAAAAACGGAAAACTTGAGCATGCATAACTATTCACTCCCCCAAAGTCAATATTCTGTAGAGCCACCTTTTGCAGCAATTACAGCTGCAATTCTCTTGGGGTATGTCTTGACAAGCTTGGCACATCTAGCCACTGGGACTTGTGCCCATTCTTCAAGGCAAAACTGCTCCAGCTCCTTCAAGTTGGATGGGTTCCACTGGTGTACAGCAATCTTTAAGTCATACCACAGATTCTCAACTGGATTGAGGTCTGGGCTTTGACTAGGCCATTCCAAGACATTTAAATAATTTTCCTCTTAAACCACTCGAGTGTTGTTTTAGCATTGTGCTGCTGGAAGGTGAACCTCCATCCCAGTCTCAAATCTCTGGAAGACTGAAACAGACTATTTTGCGCCATCCATCATTCCTTCAATTCTGACCAGTTTCCAAGTCCCTGTCGATGTTTTCTCGGTGTTGTGTTTGCGCCAGACATAGCTTTTCCTTGATGGCCTAAAAGCTAAATTTGAATCTCATCTGACCAGAGTACCTTCATCCATATGTTTGGTGAGTCTCCCACATGCCTTTTGGCAAACACCAAGCGTGCTTGCTTATTTTTTTCTTTAAGCAATGGCTTTTTTCTGGCCACTCTTTTTCTGGATACTCCAATCTCCGCTGTGGAGCTTTGCAGCTCCTTCAGGGTTATCTTTGGTCTCTTTATTGCCTCTCTGATTAATGTCCTCCTTGCCTGGTCCTTGAGTTTTGGTGTGCGGCCCTCTCTTGGCAGGTTTGTTGTGGTGCCATATTCTTTCCATTTTTTGATAATGGATTTAGTGGTTCTCCGTGGGATGTTCAAAGTCTCGGATATAGTTTTCTAACCAAACCCTGATCTGTACTTCTCCATAACTTTGTCCCTGACCTGTTTGGAGAGATCCTTGGTCTTCATGGTGCCGCTTGCTTGGTGGTGCCCCTTGCTTAGTGGTGTTGCAGACTCTGGGGCCTTTCAGAACAGGTGTATATATACTGAGATCATGTGACAGATCATGTGCAACTTAGATTGCACACAGGTGGACTTTATTTAACTAATTATGTGACTTCTGAAGGTAATTGGTTGCACCAGATCTTTTTTAGGGGCTTCAATGCAAAGGGGGTGAATACATATGCACGAAACACTTTTCTGTTTTACATTTTTTGTAATTTTTTTTAAACAAGATCTTTTTTTTAATTTTCACTTCATCAATTTGGACTATTTTGTGTATGTCATTACATGAAATCCAAATAAAAATCCATTTAAATTACAGGTTGTAATGCAACAAAATAGGAAAAACGGCAAGGGGGATGAATCATTTTGCAAGGGACTGAAAAAATGAAACGTCCCTTTTTCAGGACCCTGTCTTTCAAAGATAATTCGTAAAAATCCAAATAACTTCACAGATCTTCATTTTAAAGGGTTTCAACACTGTTTTCCATGCTTGTTCAATGAACCATAAACAATTAATTAACATGCACCTGTGGAACGGTCGTTAAGACACTAACAGCTTACAGACAGTAGGCAATTAAGGTCAAAGTTATGAAAACTTAGGACACTAAAGAGGCCTTTCTACTGACTCTGAAAAACACTAAAAGAAAGATGCCCAGGGTCCCTGCTCATCTGCATGAACATGCCTTAGGTGTGTACAGGGAGACATTTCGCAGTGGCAGACCACGTTTAACAACACCTGCAGAGGATTAATATATCCGAACATCACACCTGCGGGACAGGTACAGGTTGGCAACAACAACTGCCCGAGTTACAACTGGAACACACAATCCCTCCATCAGTGCTCAGACTGTCCGCAATAGGCTGAGAGAGGCTGAGAGAGGCTGGTCTGAGGGCTTGTAGGCCTGTTGGTCCTCACCAGACATCACCAGCAACAACGTTGCCTATGGGAACAAACCCACCGTCGCTGGACCAGATAGGACTGGCAAAAAGTGCTCTTCACTGACGAGTCGCGGTTTTGTCTCACCAGGGGTGATGGTCGGATTTGCATTGATCGTCGAAGGAATGAGCGTTACACCGAGGCCTGTACTCTGGAGCAGGATCGATTTGGAGGTGGAGGGTCCATCATGGTCTGGGGCGGTGTGTCACAGCATCATCGGACTGAGCTTTCTGTCATTGCAGGCAATCTCAACGCTGTGCGTTACAGGGAAGACATCCTCCTCCCTCATGTGGTACCCTTCCTGCAGGCTCATCCTGACATGACCCTCCAGCATGACAATGCCACCAGCCATACTGCTCGTTCTGTGAGTGATTTCCTACAAGACAGGAATGTCAGTGTTCTGCCATGGCAAGTGAAGAGCCCGGATCTCAATCCCATTGAGCACATCTGGGACCTGTTGGATCGGAGGGTGAGGGCTAGGGTCATTCCCCCTAGAACTGTCTGGGAACTTCCAGGTGCCTTGGTGGAAGAGTGGGGTAACATCTCACAGCAAGAACTGGCAAATCTGGTGCAGTCCATGAGGAGGAGATGCACTACAGTACTTTATGCAGCTGGTGGCCACACCAGATACGGACTGTTACTTTTGATTTTGACTCCCCCTTTTTGTTCCGGGACATATTATCCCATTTCTGTTAGTCACACGTCTGTGGAACTTGTTCAGTTTATGTCTCAGTTGTTGAATCTTGTTATGTTCTTAGAAATATTTACACGTTAAGTTTGCTGAAAATAAATGCAGTTGACAGTGGACGTTTCTTTTTTTGTTGAGTTTATGTGGTAGTGGTGGAGTAGGGGCCTGAGGGCACACAGTCTGTGAATGTATTGTTCTGTTTTTAAAATGGTATAAAGTGCTTTAATTTTGCTGGACCCCAGGAAGAGTAGCAGCAGATAATGGGGATGCATAATGAATACAAATAAATACAAATACAAAATTCTGCCCCCTGACTGAGTATAGAGAGACATATGGTGTGTCCTGTTACACTGGAAGAGGTGGTCTTTACTGATATATCCCTTGAACAATGCAATCTAGTTCTGGTCTTGCTCACACAAGTTCTATTTGGCCCAAAATTGAAAAACAACACACCTCCAGGCTGTGTAAGGGCTATTTGACCAAGAAGGAGAGTGATGGAGTGCTGCATCAGATGACTTTGCCTCTACAATCACCTGACCTCAACCCAATTGAGATGGTTTGTGATGAGTTGGACTGCAGAGTGAAGGAAAAGCAGCCCACAAATGCTCAGCATACAGTTGAAGTCAGAAGTTTACATACACCTTAGCCAAATACATTTAAACTCAGTTATTCACAATTCCTGACATTTAATCCTAGTAAAAATTCCCTGTTTTAGGTCAGTTAGGATCACCACTTTATTTTAAGAATGTGAAATGTCAGAATAACGGTAGAAAAAATGATTCATTTCAGCTTTTATTTCTTTCATCACATTCCCATTGGGTCAGAAGTTTACATACACTCAAATAGTATTTGGTAGCATTGCCTTTAAATTGTTTAACTTCGGTCAAACATTTCAGGTAGCCTTCCACAAGCTTCCCACACAAAGTTGGGTGAATTTTGGCCCATTCCTCCTGACACAGCTGGTGTAACTGAGTCAGGTTTGTAGGCCTCCTTGCTCGCACACACTTTTTAAGTTCTGCCCACATATTTTCTATAGGATTGAGGTCAGGGCATTGTGATGGCCAGTCCAATACCTTGACTTTGATGTCCTTAAGCCATTTTGCCACAAATTTGGAAGTATGCTTTGGGTCATTGTCCATTTGGAATACCCATTTGCGACCAAGCTTTAACTTCCTGACTGATGTCTTGAGATGTTGCTTCAATATATCCACATAGTTCCTTCATGATGCCATCTAGTTTGTGAAGTGCACCAGTACCTCCTGCAGCAAAGCACCCCCACAACATGATGCTGCCATCCCCGTGCTTCATGGTTGGGATGGTGTTCTTCGGCCTGCAAGCCTCCCCCTTTTTCCTCCAAACGTAACAATGTTTATTATGGCCAAACAGTTCTATTTTTGTTTCATCAGACCAGAGGACATCTCTCCAAAAAGTACGATCTTTGTGTCCGTGTGTTACAGTTACCGTGTCCGTGTATACATCAGCGTTATTCAGTGTATACATCAATGTTATTCTACGAGGCATACCCGGAACATATCCCAGTCCGCGTGATCAAAACAATCTTGAAGCATGGATTCCGATTGGTCAGATCAGCATTGAATAGACCTTAGCACGGGTACTTCCTGTTTGAGTTTCTGCCTATAGGAAGGGAGGAGCAAAATGGAGTTGTGATCTGATTTGCCAAAGGGAGGGTGGGGGAGGGCCTTGTAGGCATCCCGGAAGAGAGAAAAGCAGTGGTTGAGTGTTATCCCAGAGCGAGTACTACAGTCAATGTGTTGATAGAACTTCAGTAGCGAGATCCTCTAATTTGCTTTGTTAAAATCCCCAGCTACAATAAATACGGCCTCAGGGTATGTGGTTTCCAGTTTGCATAAAGTCCAGTGTAGTTCCTTGATGGCCGTCGGGGTATGTGCTTGAGAGGGAATATACATGGTTGTGACAATAACGAAAGAGAATTCTCTTGGGACGTAATGCGGTTGGCATTTGATTGTGAGGTATTCTAGGTTGGGTGAACAAAAGGACTTAAGTTTCTGCATGTTATCACAATCACACCGTCATGAAACATACACCACCGCCTTTCTTCCCAGAGAGTTCTTTATTCCTGTCTGCACAATGTACAGAGTATGTTACAGTCCCTGATGTCTCTCTGGAAGGAAATCCTCGCCCTGAGCTCATCTACTTTATTTTCCAGAGACTGAACATTAGTGAGTAATATACTCGGAAGTGGTGGGGGGTGTTCCCTGCCTCCTGAGTCGGACTAGAATTCCACTCCGAATACCTCTTCTCCGTCAGTGGAGACTTGGAGCAGGCTCTGGGATTAGTTAAATTGCCTTGGGGGATGCGAACAAAGGATCCAATTCGGGAAAGTTGTATTCCTGGTCGTAATGCTGGTGAGTTACCGTCGCTCTGATATCCAAAAGTTATTCCTGGCTGTATGTAATAACACAAAAAAACGTTCAGGGCTAATAATGTAAGAAATAACACATAAAAAAAATACTGCAAAGTTGCTTAGGAGCTAGAAGCAGAGCTGCCATATCTGTCAGTGGCATTTTATTGTGTTTATTTTATTAAGCTAAAGTCTTGAATACTTCAGATGGAAAACATTCAATTGACACACAGTATGATGTACTTCCTGTCAATGTCTCTTACTATAAATAAAGTATTTATTTTAAATTCTAAGATGTGAGGGCCGCCTCTGTATCTAATAATATGTCCTTGACTGTTTTTCAGCTCTTGGTTTATTTTTTATTTTCTTATGTTTTAGAACAATTGTCTGTCTTCCCCTTGAATCCCACAGTGACACTATGAATATCACTGACGTTGTGAGTTTGGAGGGTGACGTCGGAGACACACAGATGGACAAGAATCAGGTCAGAATACAATTTACCCTGGAGTAAAACACACACATAGAAGGACATCAGGTCAGAATACAATTTACCCTGGAGACAAACACACACACAGAAGGACATCAGGTCAGAATACAATTTACCCTGGAGACAAACACACACACAGAAGGACATCAGGTCAGAATACAATTTACCCTGGAGACAAACACACACACAGAAGGACATCAGGTCAGAATACAATTTACCCTGGGGTCAAACACGCACGTGCGCACACACACGCACATGCACGCGCACGCATGCACGCGCGCACACACACGCACGCACGCGCACACACACACATGCACACGCACACATGCACACGCACACGCACACACACACACACACACACACACACACACACACAGACACACACACACACACACACACACACACACACACACACACACACACACACATAGAAATAGCCTTCCCTGGAGGCTAAAGCAATCTTGTCACTCGAAAGAGAACGAAATATAAATTAATACAATTTCTCATCGCAACAATTTTGCCTTTGATTAAAAAGGACTGGGAGGCAGCTAATTTGAATTGTTTAAGTACAAAGATAACAACGCTATAGTGAACACGTTAACCGCATACCAAATGGAACAGTATTTGTATTTCTATTCATTATGGATTGCCATTAGCTGCTGCCTACTCTTCCTGGGGTTTATTATAGATCCACATTCAAGGCAGCAGCTACTCTTCCTGGGGTCCAGCAAAATGTTCTAAATATTACAATACATTCAAAACAGATTTTACAACACATGAAGTGTGTGCCCTCAGGCCACTTCTTTACCACCACATATCTACAACACAAAAATCCATGTGTACGTGTGTGTATGTACCTCTGCCACACTCACTTTACGGAATTCAAAATTACAACGCTTCTCTTTCATAATTTGGTCAGATATACCTGGATGTGTAGCGTCAGCGTTTGTTGCTGGCATGTCATCCCTAAGTGTGCTAATCTTGACAATTTAAAAAATAATGAACGTACTTGTCAATATCAGTGGGTTTTGTGATGAATGAGCCATCAATGAATGATGGGGCTGAGTTTGCCCTTTTGTCCAAAATGTAATTGAAGTTGCTCCAAAGCTTTTTACTATCATTCTTTATATAATTTATGTTTGTTTCATAGTGTAGTTTCTTCTTCTTTTCATTCAGTTCAGTCACATGATTTCTTAATTTGCAGTACGTTTGCCAATCAGTTGTGCAGCCAGACTTATTTGCCATACCTTTTGCCTCATCCCTCTCAACCATAACATTTTTCAATTCCTCATCAATCCAAGGATATTTAAGTCTTTACAGTCATTTTCTTAATGGGTGCGTGCTTATTAGTAACTGCAATAAGCAATTTCATAAATGTGTGAAGTGCAGCATCTGTTTGCTCCTCATTACACACCACAGACCAGCAAATATCCTTTACATCATCAACATAGGAATCACTATACGCTATATTAGGCCCAGCCTTTGGAACTTAGGTTTTCCTAGATATGGCTAGTATATTGTGATCACTACATCCGATGGATTTGGATACTGCTTTAAATCAAATCTCTGCATCAATACATGTTGATGATTTAATTCCTGTGCTGTTTGTAACTACCCTGGTAGGTTGACTGATAAGCTGAACCAGGTTGCAGGCACTGGTTACAGTTTGAAGCTTTTTTCTGAGTGGGCAGCTTGATGAAAGCAATTAAATATTGAAATCACTCAGAAAATATACCTCTCTGTTGATATCACATACATTATCAAGCATTTCACACATATTATCCAGATAATGACTGTTAGCACTTGGTGGTCTATAGCAGCTTCCCACCAGAATGGGCTTTAGGTGAGGCAGATGAACCTGTAGCCATATTACTTCAACAGTATTTAACATGAGATCCTCTCTAATCTTTACCAGAATGTGGTTCTGAATATAGACCGCAACACCGCCTCCGTTGGCATTTCTGTCTTTTCGGTCGATGTTATAACCATGTATTGCTACCACTGTATCATCAAAGGTATTATCTAAGTAGAGTTTCAGAGATAGTCAGAATATGAATTTCATCTGTAACTAGCAAGTTATTGATTTCATGAACCTTGTTTTTTAGGTTACATATGTTAATATGGGCTATTTTTTAGCACTTTTCTGGGTTTCTTGATTGATCTCATTGCTTTACTGGGAAGCTTAGCAGAAGTAGACATGCTCATGTTATTTATGTTAGTGCAGGGTGAGCTGCACACAGTGGACTTCCTCCTAGAGCACACGGCCTCAGTGCTAACAGTATAACTCTGGTTCATAGGCACATGATTACTGCATACAATAGCTGTAGGATCAGTTAGAGGGACATAAATTAGGTTTGTTACACTGTGTCTTCCAACGTCCCTGGGATAATGTACATATGCATTATGACAACTCAGAGACACAACGGTAGGGATTAACTGAGCAGGGCTTGGGTCATTGATAAGTCATTGTCTCAACGCTTCTAATGCAGGGAAAAGATAAAGGAACCTTTATTCCCATTATAGTGCACTACCTTTGACCCCTATGGGTCCTGGTCAAAAGTAGGGCACTAAGTAGGGCACTAAGTAGGGCATTACATGGAATCAGGGGCCATTTGGAACACGTGCCTCTGATTCTATTACGGGTGAAGGTTAGAACGAGCAACGTTTAGTTTCTGGCATTCCTGCAACACTTGAGACATGCCACGGATGCTTAAGAAGGGGGTGTTACAATCGATTGGAACAGAGTTGGAAAGTCATAACCCGGGCTCACCCTTCACCTGCCACCCTCACCCTGTTCTCCTCTCTCCTCCCTCACCCTCCAGCCTCCCTTCTCCATCCAGCCTCTCCTCCACCCTCACCCTGTTCTCCTCTCTCCTCCCTCACCCTCCAGCCTCCCTTCTCCATCCAGCCTCTCCTCCACCCTCACCCTGTTCTCCTCTGTTCTCCCTATACCCTCACCCCTCTACTCTCTCTCCCCTCTGTCCTCCCCCATAATGACCTCAGATCATTTCCTGTTCCACCTTCTTGGGAAGCAGGCAGGGTAATATGACCATGTTGTATTTAGAAAACAAGCTAGAGGGAAAGATATAAAACAATAACACCTGGTACGGAAAGAAAGGCCCAAACGGAAGATCTGTTTCTACCAAACACCACACCACACCACACCACACCACACACACACACACACACACACACACACACACACACACACACCACACACACACACACACACACACACACACACACACACACACACACACAGACTGCATTGATACTGAGGAGAAGGTAGATATGCTGACACAAGGCCTTTATCTCCCTGAGTCACAAATGGCTCCCTATTCCCTATAAAGAGCACTACTATAGACCAGGGCCCTTAGGGTTCCACTATATAGGGAACAGGGTGACATTTGGGAAGTAGCCTTTATATCCCTCTCTTACCCTCCCGGGGTACTTCATAAAACAAGCAGAGGTGTACATTTGGGGTTATAAACCGTAAACAATAGGCTGTGTGTGTGTGTGTGTGTGTGTGTGTGTGTGTGTGTGTGTGTGTGTGTGTGTGTGTGTGTGTGTGTGTGTGTGTGTGTGTGTGTGTGTGTGTGTGTGTGTGTGTGTGTGTGTGTGTGTGTGTGTGTGTGTGTGCGCGTGCGAGCGAGTGAGTGTACTGTGTGTGTGTTGTGTGTATGCATGTGTGTTTGTGTGTGCGTGTGTGTATGTGTGTGTACAGTATGTGTTTGTGTGTGCGTGTGTGTGTGCGCACGTCTACGCAAAGAACTTTAGAGATTTCACAATGGGATAACAATTTAGTCAGCAGTGGAGAAACAGGCACATGATGAATGGCTTTGTTTGTCACAATTCTAGCTCTCTGGGGAGCGATGATATGGATCAGAGAGAAAGAGGAGAGAAGATAACTAAAACACCCTGCCAATAATACACCCAGGCCTGCTTCCCAAATGGCACCATATTCCCTTTATAGTGCACTACACCCCAATGGGACCTGTTCAAATGTAGTGCACTATATAGGGAGTACGTGCTATTTGAGATAAAGTCCCAGCCACAGTAAAGAGCTGGTACTTGGACCTTTACCGTCCTCTATGTGGCATCATATCAGAGATGGTTGTTATTGGTATTTTATTAGAAACCTCTCACATAATATCAGAGACAAGTCACCAGAATGTCCTGACAAGTCACCAGAATGTCCTGACAAGTCACCAGAATGTCCTGACAAGTCACCAGAATGTCCTGACAAGTCACCAGAATGTCCTGACAAGTCAGCAGAATGTCCTGACAAAGTCACCAGAATGTCCTGACAGGTCAGCAGAATGTCCTGACAAGTCACCAGAATGTCCTGACAAGTCACCAGAATGTCCTGACATGTCCTGACAAGTCACCAGAATGTCCTGACAGGTCAGCAGAATGTCCTGACAAGTCACCATAATGTCCTGACAAGTCAGCAGAATGTCCTGACATGTCCTGACAAGTCAGCAGAATGTCCTGACATGTCCTGACAAGTCACCAGAATGTCCTGACAAGTCACCAGAATGTCCTAACATGTCCTGACAAGTCAGCAGAATGTCCTGACAGATTAGCAGAATGTCCTGACTAGTCACCAGAATGTCCTGACAAGTCACCACAATGTCCTGACATGTCCTGACAAGTCACCAGAATGTCCTGACAAGTCACCAGAATGTCTTGATAGGTCAGGAGAAAGTCCTGACAAGTCAGCAGAATGTCCTGACAAGTTAGCAAAAGGTCCTGACTAGTCACCAGAATGTCCTGACAAGTCAATAGAATGTCCTTACAATTCACCGGATTGTCTTTACAAGTCACCAAAATGTCCTGACAGGTTAGCAGAATGTCCTGACAAGTCATCAGAATGTCCTAACAAGTCAGCAGAATGTCCTGAAAAGTCAGCAGAATGTCCTGACAAGTCACCAGAATGTCCTGTCAAGTCATAAGAATGTCCTGACAAGTCATCAGAATGTCCTGACAAGTCATAAGAATGTCCTGACAGGTCAGCAGAATGTCCTGACAAGTCAGCAGAATGTCTTGACAATTCAGCAGAATGTCCTGACAATTCAGCAGAATGTCCTGACATGTCAGCAGAATGTCCTGACAACATTGGAACAAGAACATTTTTTTTAAGTCAGGACTGAATGTGTTAAAATTCTAGTTTAGGCTTAAAGGTTAGGTTTGGGGTTAAGGTTAGAGTTAGGTTTAGGGTTAGGTTTAAGATTATGGGTTTGGGGTTAAGGTCAAGGTTAAGAGTTAGGGTTAGGGTTAGGTTAAGAGTTAAGGTTCAAGGTTAGGGGTTGAGGAAAATTGGATTTTAAGTGGGGATACATTTGTACTCCCCAAAAAGACCTGAAAGTTCATGACAACAAAGCTGTGTGTGCTCCTTCCATCTGAGTAGGGAGTGGGTTAGGGTGAATAGGGAGTGGGTTAGGGTGAGTAGGGAGTGGGTTAGGGTGAGTAGGGAGTGGGTTAGGGTGAGTAGAAAGTGGGTTAGGGTGAGTAGGGAGTGGGTTAGGGTGAGTAGGGAGTGGGTTAGGGTGAGTAGGGAGTGGGTTAGGGTGAGTAGGGAGTGGGTTAGGAGGCGAGTAGGGAGTGGGTTAGGGTGAGTAGGGAGTGGGTTAGGGTGTGGGTAGAAAGTGGGTTAGGGTGAGTAGGGGGTGGGTTAGGGTCTGGGTAGGAAGTGTGTTAGGGTGAGTAGGGGGTGGGTTAGGGTGAGTAGGGAGTGGGTTAGGGTGAGTAGGGAGTGGGTTAGGGTGTGTGAGCAGGGAGTGGGTTAGGGTGAGTAGGGAGTGGGTTAGGGTGAGTAGGGAGTGTGTTAGGGTGAGTAGGGAGTGGGTTAGGGTGTGGGTAAAAAGTGGGTTAGGGTGTGGGTAGAAAGTGGGTTAAGGTGAGTAGGGAGTGGGTTAGGGTGAGTAGGGAGTGGGTTAGGGTGAGTAGGGAGTGGGTAAGGGTGAGTAGGGAGTGGGTTAGGGTGAGTAGGGAGTGGGTTAGGGTGAGTAGAGAGTGGGTTAGGGTGAGTAAGGAGTGGGTTAGGAGGCGAGTAGGGAGTGGGTTAGGGTGAGTAGGGAGTGGGTTAGGGTGTGGGTAGAAAGTGGGTTAGGGTGAGTAGGGGGTGGGTTAGGGTCTGGGTAGGAATTGTGTTAGGGTGAGTAGGGGGTGGGTTAGGGTGAGTAGGGAGTGGGTTAGGGTGAGTAGAGAGTGGGTTAGGGTGAGTAGGGAGTGGGTTAGGGTGAGTAGGGAGTGGGTTAGGGTGAGTAGGGAGGGGGTTAGGGTGAGTAGGGAGTGGGTAAGGGTGAGTAGGGAGTGGGTTAGGGTGAGTAGGAAGTGGGTTAGGAGGTGAGTAGGAAGTGGGTTAGGGTGAGTAGGGAGTGGGTTAGGGTGAGTAGGGAGTGGGTTAGGGTGAGTAGGGAGTGGGTTAGGGTGAGTAGGGAGTGGGTTAGGAGGCGAGTAGGAAGTGGGTTAGGGTGAGTAGGGAGTGGGTTAGGGTGAGTAGGGAGTGGGTTAGGAGGCGAGTAGGGAGTGGGTTAGGGTGAGTAGGAAGTGGGTTAGGGTGAGTAGGGAGTGGGTTAGGGTGTGTGTACAGAGAGTGGGTTAGGGTGTGTGAACAGAGAGTGGGTTAGGGTGAGTAGGGAGTGGATTAGGGTGTGTGAACAGGGAGTGGGTTAGGGTTAGGAAGTGTGAACAGGGAGTGGGTTAGGGTGTGTGTACAGAGAGTGGGTTAGGGTGTGTGAGCAGGGAGTGGGTTAGGGTGAGTAGGGAGTGGGTTAGGGCTAGGGTGTGTGAACAGAGAGTGGATTAGGGTGTGTGAACAGGAAGTGGGTTAGGGCTAGGGTGTTTGACCAGAGAGTGGATTAGGGTGTGTGAACAGGAAGTGGGTTAGGGTTAGGCTGTGTGAACAGAGAGTGGGTTAGGGTGTGTGAACAGGGAGTGTTTTAGGGTGATTAGGGGGTTGGTTAGGGTTAGGGTGTGTGAACAGGAAGTGAGTTAGGGTGTGTGAGCAGGGAAATGTGTGAATGTGTAGATCATGTGACAGGGTGATGCTCTACATGTCTGGCTGTAAAACAGCTCATCACCAGTCTGAACCACGGCATTGTCATCCACAATCACCACCCACTCTGAATAAAGCAATACTAAGGGATGTGTCCCAAATGGCACCCTATTCCCTACATAGTGCATAGGGTCCGTAGGGCTCTGATCAAAAGTAGTGCACTAAATAAGGAATAGGGTGCCATTTTAAATTGTAAATAGCTGTCTTGCCCGGATCAAGAAAGTGTGGCAAGTCTCTGGCCTGAAATTCTACCCGATAATGATGATGTTGATCAAATGTTACAGCAGACCCAAAGGGAACCACTGGATGAATGAAAGGGATGAATGAGCATCGACTGCAAGTCACTATTGAAATGAATATGTGTTCTGTGTTAGGAAAAGTTTAAGGGAATTATGGACGACGCAGGCATTCTCTTCTGTTTATGTATTCAGGTGTGTGTGTGTGTGTGTGTGTGTGTGTGTGTGTGTGTGTGTTTTATAGAATAATACTCTGTTACACACAACACTGCCTCAGGCTTCTGGGGAAATCATATCAATGTATTCATGGTCGGCATGCAGTATCAATACACCACACACACACACACACACACACACACACACACACACACACACACACACACACACACACACACACACACATACATTTATCTTATTTAATAAAATCAGTTTGGATGTGAACACTGACAAAACTCTGCAATACGAATGAACTTTAGAAATGAGACCACACAGAGACAATGAAGTGTGTTTGTGTTTCCTACCGCATTATAACAAGGTAGACTGATGGTACAGAACAGAACACAGCAGAGCAGAACTGAAAAGAACAGCACAGAACAGAGCAGAACAGAACAGAACAGGAGAGAACAGAACAGAACAGGAGAGAACAGAACAGAACAGGAGAACAGAACTGGAGAGAACAGAACTGGAGAGAACAGAACAGGAGAGAACAGAGCAGAACAGAACAGGAGAACAGAACAGGAGAACAGAACAGGAGAACAGAACAGGAGAGAACAGAACAGGAGAGAACAGAACAGAACAGAGCAGAACAGGAGCAGAACAGAACAGAGCAGAACAGAGCAGAATATAACAGAACAGAGCAGAGCAGAATATAACAGAACAGAACAGAGCAGAACAGAGCAGAGCAGAATATAACAGAACAGAACAGAGCAGAGCAGAACAGAACAGAACAGAGCAGAATATAACAGAACAGAACAGAGCAGAACAGAACAGAGTAGAACAGAACAGAGCAGAACAGAACAGAACAGGAGAGAACAGAACAGAACACCTCTGGCCTGCTCGCCTCCCTACCTCTGAGGAAGCACAGTTCCCGCTCAGCCCAGTCAAAACTGTTCGCTGCTCTGGCACCCCAATGGTGGAACAAGCTCCCTCACGACGCCAGGACAGCGGAGTCAATCACCACCTTCCGGAGACACCTGAAACCCCACCTCTTTAAGGAATACCTAGCCCTCCTTAAAAGATTTAGATGCACTATTGTAAAGTGGTTGTTCCACTGGATATTATAAGGTGAATGCACCAATTTGTAAGTCGCTCTGGATAAGAGCGTCTGCTAAATGACTTAAATGTAAATGTAACAGAGCCGAATATAACAGAACAGAACACAGCAGAACAGAACAGAGCAGAATATAACAGAACAGAACAGAACAGAGCAGAATATAACAGAACAGAACAGAACAGAGCAGAATATAACAGAACAGAGCAGAACAGAGCAGAATATAACAGAACAGAGCAGAGCAGAATATAACAGAACAGAGCAGAACAGAGCAGAATATAACAGAACAGAGCAGAGCAGAACAGAGCAGAGCAGAATATAACAGAACAGAACAGAGCAGAGCAGAATATAACAGAACAGAGCAGAATATAACAGAACAGAGCAGAACAGAGCAGAACAGAACAGAGCAGAATATAACAGAACAGAGCAGAACAGAACAGAGCAGAACAGAGCAGAATATAACAGAACAGAGCAGAGCAGAATATAACAGAACAGAACAGAGCAGAACAGAGCAGAGCAGAATATAACAGAACAGAACAGAGCAGAGCAGAATATAACAGAACAGAGCAGAATATAACAGAACAGAGCAGAACAGAGCAGAGCAGAATATAACAGAACAGAACAGAACAGAGCAGAATATAACAGAACAGAGCAGAATATAACAGAACAGAACAGAGCAGAACAGAGCAGAGCAGAATATAACAGAACAGAACAGAGCAGAGCAGAACAGAACAGAGCAGAATATAACAGAACAGAGCAGAACAGAACAGAACAGAACAGAACAGAGCAGAACAGGAGAGAACAGAACAGAACAGAATATAACAGAGCAGAACAGAGCAGAATATAACAGAGCAGAACAGAGCAGAATATAACAGAACAGAGCAGAACAGAACAGAGCAGAGCAGAACAGAACAGAATTTAACAGAACAGAGCAGAGCAGAACAGAACAGAACAGAACAGAACAGAATATAACAGAGCAGAACAGAGCAGAATATAACAGAGCAGAACAGAGCAGAATATAACAGAACAGAACAGAGCAGAACAGAGCGGAATATAACTGAACAGAACAGAACAGAGCAGAACAGAATATAACCGAATATAACAGAACAGAGCAGAACAGAATATAACAGAACAGAGCAGAACAGAACAGAACAGAATATAACAGAACAGAGCAGAACAGAACAGAATACAACAGAACAGAGCAGAGCAGAATATAACAGAACAGAACAAAGCAGATCAAAGCAGAAAAGACAAAGGAAGTAAGAAGTTAAATCTCCTCTGCTCTGAATTCAACTCCAGTTCTCTTGTCTCCATGATTGATGATTGTTATGTCAGGAAAAGGTTACATTTGTGACTTGTTTCATTGAGTCAAAAATAAAAGCCCTGTTTTCGGGACAAAGCAAGTGTTTCTATTCTGAATGAGCAACAAAACAGTCCTCTCTCCTCTCCTCTTGTCCTTCAAGGATTTCTCTCCTCAGCGGCAGCAATGTATATATATATGTCTGAGTTGTACTGTTGAATACTGTCAGAGGGCTTTATGAGTTGTTTGTATTTCTTATTTTTCTTTTCTACAAAGGTGACTGTGGATGCTTCCCAAATAGCACCCTATTCCCTGGTCAAAAGTAGTGCACTATATTGGGAATAGGCCACCATAGGGCTCTGGTATAAAGTAGTGCACTATATAGGGAATAGGGTTCCATAGGGCTCTGGTATAAAGTAGTGCGCTATATAGGTAATAGAGTGCCATAGGGTACTGGTATAAAGTAGTGCACTATAAAGGATATAAGGCGCCATTTGGGACGTGTACTGTTTTCTCCTCAATATGAACAGTGGCACACTGCATTGTACAACTCTAATTGAATATGTTGTTGAATAGGTCTCTTTTTTTTCCAGACAGAGTCAGCACAAGATGTTTTAAAATAGAAAGAGAATAACTGTAATTTAACTAAGGTGTTAAAGGATGTTAAACCTGCATGTTTAACTAATTAAAAAACTTGAACAATTATAGATTTAAAACAAAAGTGTTATTAATTAATTTGTTTATTTAGAGAGAGAGAGAGAGAGAGAGAGAGAGAGAGGTGCGAGATGGAGACAGACAGAGAGAGAGAGAGAGAGAGATTAGAGAGAGAAGTGCGAGATGGAGACGGAGAGAGAGAGAGATTAGAGAGAGAAGTGCGAGATGGAGACGGAGAGAGAGAGAGAGAGAGAGAGCGAGAGAGGTGCGAGATGGAGACAGACAGAGAGAGAGAGAGAGAGAGAGAGATTAGAGAGAGAAGTGCGAGACTCACGTACACCAACGGACACTCACATACACCAACTGACACCAACTGACACTCACATACACCAACTGACACCAACTGACACTCACATACACCAACGGACACCCACATACACCAACTGACACCAACTGACACTCACATACACCAACGGACACCAACTGACACTCACGTACACCAACAGACACTCACATACACCAACTGACACTCACATACACCAACTGACACTAACTGACACTCACATACACCAACTGACACTAACTGATACTCACATACACCAACGGACACTCACATACACCAACTGACACTCACATACACCAACTGACACCAACTGACACTCACATACACCAACGGACACTCACATACACCAACTGACACCAACTGACACTCACATACACCAACTGACACCAACTGACACTCACATACACCAACTGACACTCACATACACCAACTGACCCTCACATACACCAACTGACACACATACACCAACTGACACTAACTGACACTCACATACACCAACTGACACTCACATACACCAACTGACACTCACATACACCAACTGACACTCACATACACCAACTGACACTCACATACACTAACTGACACTCACATACACCAACTGACACCAACTGACACTCACATACACCAACTGACCCTCACATACACCAACTGGCACTAACTGACACTCACATACACCAACTGACACTCACATACACCAACTGACACTCACATACACCAACTGACACTCACATACACTAACTGACACCAACTGACACTAACATACACCAAATTACAGTCACATACACCAAATTACACTCAAATACACCAACTGACACTCACTAGTGCCTGATTGACTTTGTTTATCTCCATATTATCTTTGATAAGCTACACAGGAAAGGGCTAAGAAAAGATCATGTTAATACATTATATTTACTAAAGTATGTGGACATGTGGCCACACCCGTTGCTGACAAGTGTAAAATCGAGCACATAGCCATGCAATTTCCGAAGACAAACATTTGCAGTAGAATGGCCTTACTGAAGAGCTCAGTGACTTTCAATGTGGCAGCGTCATAGGATGCCACCTTTCCAGCAAGTCAGTTTGTCAAATTTATGCCCTGCTAGAGCTGCCCTGGTCAACTGTAAGTGCTGCTATTGTGAAGTGGAAACATCTAGGAACAACAAAGGCACAGCCATGAAATGGTAGGCCACACAAGCCGACAGAACAGGACCGCCGAGTGCTGAAGCGCGTAGTGTGTAAAAATCACTACCAAGTTCCAAACTGCCTCTGGAAGCAACGTCAGCACAAGAACTGTTCGTCGGGAGCTTCATGAAATGGGTTCATTCATTACTCCAGAAAATGCATTTCCACTGCTCCAGAGTCCAATGGCAGCGAGCTTTACACCACTATAGCTGATGCTTGGCATTGCGCATGGCGATTTTAGGCTTGTGTGCGGTTGCTCGGCCATGCCAAGCGTCGAACCGAGATTCGACGGACGAATCTGGGTTTGGCGGATGCCAGGATGACGATACCAGCCCCAATGCATAGTGCCAACTGTAAAGTTTGATGTAGGAGGACTAATGGTCTGGGGCTGTTTTTCATGGTTCCGACCCCTTAGTTCCTGAGAAGGGAAATCTTAACGCTACAGTATACAATTACATTGTAGATTATTCTGTGCCTCCATCTTTGTGGCAACAGTTTGGGGAAGGCCCTTTCCTGTTTCAGCATGACAATGCCCTCACACACAAAGCGAAGTCCATACAGAAATGGTTTGTTGAGATTAGTGTGGAAGAACTTGACTGACCTGCACATAGTACTGACCTCAACCCCATTAAACACCTTTGGGATGAATTGGAACACCGACTGTGAGCCAGGCCTAATCGCCCAACATCAGTGCCCGACCTCACTAACGTTCTTGTGGCTGAATAGAAGAAAGTCCCCGCAGCAATGTCCCAACATCTAGTGGAAAGCCTTCCCAGAAAAGTGGAGGCTGTTATAGCAGCAAAGGGGGGACCAACTCCATATTAATGTCCATGATTTTGGAATGAGATGTTAGATGAGCTGGTGTCCACATCCTGTTGGTCATGTAGTGTACATGTAACCTTAGAAATACATCAATAACTTGCTAACATCAGATAACATTTATATACAGGCCATCTCTGAAACACACTTAGATAATTCCTCTGATGATAAAGCAATAGCAATACCAGGATATAACATCTACAGAAAAGACAGGCATGCCTATGGGGGAGGTGTGGCTGTATATGTTCACAGCCATATTCCTGTAAAAACTTAGAGAGGATCTCATGTCAAATGTGGTGGAAGTATTGTGGTTGCAAGTTCACCCTCCTCATCTAAAGCCTCTTCTTCTGTGGTGCTGTTACCACCAAGTGCTATTAGTCACTATTTGGATAATATGTGTGCAATGCTGGATAGTGTATGTGATGTTAACAGAGAGGTCTATTTTCTGGGTGACCTGAATATTGTCTGGTTAGCAACTAGCTGTCTTCTGAAGCATAAACTTCTAACTCTGACTAACGCCTGTCATACCACCCAGTTTATCACTCAATCAACTACAGAGCATACCAATAGTGTTGGATCTGTGGCATCCATTTGTATTAATCATATCTTCACTAATGCTGCAGAGCTTTGCTCCAAAAGCAATATCATTCACCATTGGATGTATTGACCATAACAATATCATTCACCATTGGATGTAGTGACTATAGCAACATCAGTCACCATTGGATGTAGTGACAATAGCAATACCAGTCACCATTGGATGTAGTGACCATAGCAACATCAGTCACCATTGGATGTAGTGTCCATAGCAATATCAGTCACCATTGGATGTAATGACAATAGCAACATCAGTAACCATTGGATGTAGTGAGTGACCATAGCAATATCAGTCACCATTGGATGTAGTGACCATAGCAATACCAGTCACCATTGGATGTAGTGACCATAGCAATACCAGTCACCATTGGATGTAGTGACCATAGCAACATTAGTCACCATTGGATGTAGTGAGTGACCATAGCAATATCAGTCACCATTGGATGTAGTGACCATAGCAACATCAGTCACCATTGGATGTAGTGAGTGACCATAGTAATATCATTCACCATTGGATGTAGTGACCATAGCAATATCAGTCACCATTGGATGTATTGACCATAGCAATATCAGTCACCATTGGAAGTATTGACCATAGCAATATCAGTCACCATTGGATGTAGTGACCATAGCAATATCAGTCACCATTGGATGTATTGACCATAGCAATACCAGTCACCATTGGATGTAGTGACCATAGCAATATCAGTCACCATTGGATGTAGTGACCATAGCAATATCAGTCACCACTGGATGTATTGACCATAGCAACATCAGTCACCATTGGATGTAGTGAGTGACCATAGCAATATCAGTCACCATTGGATGTAGTGAGTGACCATAGCAATATCAGTCACCATTGGATGTAGTGAGTGACCATAGCACTGTGAGAAGAAGGAAAGCCAAAGGTTAGGCCGGAAGTAATTTATAAGAAATCATACAAAATGTTTTCTCATGGCTCTTTTGTTGAACATGTAAAAATGTATGTTGGTTCTGATGTGTATGAGGAAGTGGAACCAGATGCAGCACTGGAAGTATTTGTAAAATGATTTGTTCCAATTGTTGACAAGTAGCTTTTAAAACTAATCTAGCTTGAGTCTGTAGGCAGAGAGCATTGGAGTAGAATTCTATTGGCAGGGATAGCTTGAGTCTGTAGGCAGAGAGCATTGAAGTAGAATTCTATTGGCAGGGATAGCTTGAGTCTGTAGGCAGAGAGCATTGGAGTAGAATTCTATTGGCAGGGATAGCTTGAGTCTGTAGGCAGAGAGCATTGGAGTAGAATTCTATTGGCAGGGATAGCTTGAGTCTGTAGGCAGAGAGCATTGGAGTAGAATTCTATTGGCAGGGATAGTGTAAGGGCTGTCTTCGGAAGAAGTGGACCAAAACGCAGCGGAGTTAGTGTTGATAATTTTAATTCAACGGAACACTATACAATTTAACAAAACAAGAAAACTGACAGCCAACACAGTCCTGTCAGGTGCAACCACTGTGACAAGAACAATTACCCACGAAACACAAAGGAAACGTAGGCAACTTATGTGTGACTCCCAATCAACCACAACCCTCTACAGCTGTGCCTGATTGGAAGTCACACGGCCAAAATCAACGAAACAATAAAAAACACACACTCCCTTCTGCCACGTCCTGACCCAACTACACCCTCTACTGGTCAGGACGTGACAGTACCCCCCCTTCAAAGGTGCATACCCCGAAATGCACCTACACAAAACACAGAAAAAAATAAAAAAATGACAAAAAAAAAAAAAAATCCCCTAAACAAAAAGGGAGGGAAGGGAGGGTGGCTGCCGTCAACGACGGCACTGTGCTACACCCTCCCTCCCTCCCCCAACCCACCTGTCCTGGAGGTGGCTCAGGTGCGGGACGTAAACCTCGCTCCACCCACGGCGTCGTCCACTCTGGTGGCGCCGATAGCTGCGCCGGGCAGACGGGCCACTCGGGCTGACCCTGGCAGACAGACCACTCAGGCTGGGCCGGAGGACAGGCGGGCAACTCGGGCTGGGCCGGAGGACAGGCGGCCCACTCGGGCTGGGCCGGAGGACAGGCGGCCCACTCGGGCTGGGCCGGAGGACAGGCGGCCCACTCGGGCTGGGCCGGAGGACAGGCGGCCCACTCGGGCTGGGCCCGGAGGACAGGCGGGCCACTCGGGCTGGGCCGGAGGACAGGCGGGCCACTCGGGCTGGGCCGGAGGACAGGCGGGCCACTCTGGCAGATCCGGCACGGCGGGCCACTCTGGCAGATCCGGCACGGCGGGCCACTCTGGCAGATCCGGCACGGCGGGCCACTCTGGCAGATCCGGCACGGCGGGCCACTCTGGCAGATCCGGCACGGCGGGCCACTCTGGCAGATCCGGCACGGCGGGCCACTCTGGCAGATCCGGCACGGCAGGCCACTCTGGCAGATCCGGCTCAGGATTCACCAGGCTGGGGAGACATGAAGAAGGCCTGGCTCTGGGCACAGGCCCTGGAGTCACCAGTCTGGGAATACCCGCTGGAGGCCTGGTTTGAGGAGGTGGCACAGGAGAGACCAGGGTGGAGAGACCCACTGGAGGACTGGTCCGTGGAGGAGGCACGGGTTTGACCAGGATGGGGAGACACACTGGAGGACTGGTCCGTGGAGGAGGCACGGGCTTGACCAGGATAGCGAGACCCACTGGAGGACTGGTCCGTGGAGGAGGCACGGGCTTGACCAGGATGGGAAGACATGCAGGAGGCCTGGTTCTGTGCGTAGGCACAGGACATGCAGGGCTGGGAAGACATGCAGGAGGCCTGTTTCTGGGCGCAGGCACAGTCTTTACCAGACAACCAGCACGCACCTCAGGACGAGTATGGAGAGCTGCCTCAGGTGACATCATATCCACGACACGCTCCGTAGGGCGAATGCCGTGCCTTATGCACCACACTAGCAGCTCTCTCATCTCTCTCTCCCTTAATTTCCCCATTAACCCCGTCACAGTCTCTGCCTCGTACCCCTCGCTCACCTCCAATGTCATCCCGACTGGCTCTGGTTCCGACCTCGGCTCCAACGACTGTCCCGTGTGCCCCCCCCCCAATTTTTTTTTCTTGGGGCTGCCTCTCGCGCTCGTTGCGCTCTCTCTCCTCGTAATAGCGCCTCTCCGCTCTCATCTCCCACTGCGGGAGACGATAATCCCCAGCCTGAGTCCATGGTCCCTCTCCGTCCATGATTTGTTCCCAAGTCCATTGGTCCATCACGCTGTACTCCTGCTGCTCCTTCCTCCTCCGCCGCTTGGTCCTGGTTTGGTGGGTAATTCTGTAGACAGAGATCATTGGAGTAGAATTCTATTGGCAGGGATAGCCCAAGAGCGGTCTCTCAATCACCCCTGAATGCGCTTTTCAGATCAGTTCAGATCAGAGCGCAGAGCCGCGCGTGGGCACATTTGTTGATATTCTTTGATAGTTAGTGTGATATTAGTCCAGTTATAGAGACAGTAAATATATGTCAGCTGTGTGGAGTTACTGCTACCAACAAGAGAACAAAAACATGTAGGCTACATTTCAAGCTTTGTTTGAAAAGCCAGTCAGGTAAAAAGCTTATGTCTTAATTGAAGGGTCAGTGTTGTATTTTGAGATACGCTTGAATATGCAAATAAGTCAATAGGCAGCGATCTAGCTTACATTGTCTAATTCTATGTATGTTAATAATAATACATTTTGTTTTGTAAAGTAGTTTCTTGCATCATACAACTCAATACAATGCAATTTACAGTCACCTATTTGGTCCATGGTGTTACAGACCAAGTAAAAAATCATGAATTAATGTCAAGCCCTTCATAATGTAAAAATGTTTTTAACAGTATCATGCAATGTGGGCCTTCATTGAACACCACATATAGGCTATAGCATAAAAATCATAAGATGTTTCCATGTGAAATGTTATGGGATTTGCTCCATTGGTTTTGTTGGTAGTCTTACATTATGCTCCAACAGCCACAATAGCCTATTGGCTACTGTCTATAACTGTAAGGGTACAGCCTATTGGCTACTGTCTATAACTGTAAGGGTTCAGCCTATTGGCTACTGTCTAAAACTGTAAGGGTTCATCCTATTGGCTACTGTCTATAACTGTAAGGGTTCAGCCTATTGGCTACTGTCTAAAACTGTAAGGGTTCATCCTATTGGCTACTGTCTATAACTGTAAGGGTTCAGCCTATTGGCTACTGTCTAAGACTGTAAGGGTACAGCCTATTGGCTACTGTTTAAAACTGTAAGGGTACAGCCTATTGGCTACTGTCTATAACTGTAAGGGTTCAGCCTATTGGTTACTGTCTATAACTGTAAGGGTTCAGCCTATTGGCTACTATCTATAACTGTA
>NC_138307.1:31212500-31427500 GCF_965601325.2 Salmo salar | reverse complement strand
GTTATATAGACCAGAGCACTATGGGCCCTACAGACCAGAGCACTATGGGCCCTATGGACCAGATCACTATGGGTTATATAGACCAGAGCACTATGGGCCCTATGGACCAGAGCACTATGGGCCCTATGGACCAGATCACTATGGGTTATATAGACCAGAGCACTATGGGTTATATAGACCAGAGCACTATGGGCCCTATGGACCAGATCACTATTGGTTATATAGACCAGAGCACTATGGGTTATATAGACCAGAGCACTATGGGTTACATAGACCAGAGCACTATGGGTTATATAGACCAGGGCACTATGGGTTATATAGACCAGGGCACTATGGGTTATATAGACCATAGCACTGTGGGCCCTATGGACCAGATCACTATGGGTTATATAGGGAATACGGGGCCATTTGTGACTCAGGTTCTTCCTCTCTCTCACCGTGGCACTTGCTCTTCCTGCATGTCAACGAAGTCTGCCATGAGACTCATTCTCTCTATTTCTATCACCGTGGCGCTACCTCTGCTCGCATGTCAACGAAGTCTGCTAAGACACTGCAGATTTGTCAAACTAATGAAAATGGCGACCAGCGAAGGTCAGCGGTGTCACACGGTGATGGAGAGGTGAACGTCAGGTGACTACATTAAACAGAGATTCAGGTTGGTGGGAAGAGACAGCCTGGAGGATATTGATTGACTTAGCCCCTGAGAGGGAGAGAGAGAGACAGAGACAGAGAGAGACGGAGGGAGAGCAAGAGACAGACAGACAGACAGACAGACAGACAGACAGACAGACAGACAGACAGACAGACAGACAGACAGACAGACAGACAGACAGACAGACAGACAGACAGACAGACAGACAGGGAGGGAGGGAGGGAGGGAGGGAGGGAGGGAGGGAGGGAGGGAGGGAGGGAGGGAGGGAGGGAGGGAGGGAGGGAGGGAGGGAGGGAGGGAATGTGAGTGTGATGACAAGAGAAAGAGAGAGATACCACTGCACAACAGCAGAACCTGAGACAGAGCTGTATTTCCTGACAAAATGTCAAAATATAAAACAATTAGAGAGTGTCACTTCCCCAAATGTGAAACCCTTATTCAAGGCTAAAGACCTCTCTGATGAGGATAGACTCCCCGTCCTGTTGGGGGAGGACGCAGAGAGCTGTGGGTTGGCAGCGCACTACATTGCTGCCTGCCATAAGATGAGGGACAGTGTCTGACAGACCAATCAACCTGCACATGTCCTCTACTGTATAATTATTGTTATTGTTGAATGTATGGTTATTTTGACCCTTGGTTATTGTTGTTACTGTTGTCCCGTTGACAATTTTGATTCTTATTATTTTCATATTGTAAATATCAAAAGTAAGCTTTGGCAATATGTACATTGTTACGTCATGCCAATAAAGCAAATTTAATTGAATTGAAAATTGAGAAGAGAGAGCACAAGGACATGAGGGTTTGTTGCACTAAAAGTCTCTTTCAGGAAATGATCAGTCTGACAACAGATTATGGCTGGTGTTGGAGATGGTAGTGGAGATGGAGATCGAGAGAGAGAGCAAGAGCAAAAAGAAAGAGAGGGGTAGAGAGGGAGGTGGAAAGGGGTAGCGATAGAGAGGGGTAGAGAGAGAGATGGAAAGGGGTAGAGAGAGAGATGGAAAGGGGTAGCAAGAGAGAGAGGGGTAGAGAGAGAGAGGGGTAGAGAGAGAGATGGTGAGAGAAGAGAGGGGTAGAGAGAAAGATGGAAAGGGGTAGAGAGAGAGAGATGGTGAGAGAAGAGAGGGGTGGTAGTAGGTAGTAGTGGAGGTGGGGAGAGAAGAGAGGGGTAGAGAGAGCGAGAGGGGTAGAGAGAGAGAGATGGTGAGAGAAGAGAAATGGAAAGGGGTAGAGAGAGAGATGGTGAGAGAAGAGGGGTGGTAGTAGGTAGTAGTGTAGGTGGTGAGAGAAGAGAGGGGTAGAGAGAGCGATGGTCAGAGAAGAGAGGGGTAGAGAGAGAGAGAGAAGGGGTAGAGAGAGATGATGAGAGCAGAGAGGGGTAGAGAGAGAGATGGTGAGAGAAGAGAGGGGTAGAGAGAAAGAGGGGGGTAGAGAGAGAGATGATGAGAGAAGAGGGGTAGAGAGAGAGAGGGGTAGAGAGAGAGATAATGAGAGAGAGGGGGGTAGAGAGAGAGAGAGAGATGGTGAGAGAAGAGAGGGGTGGTAGTAGGTAGTAGTGGAGGTGGTGAGAGAAGAGAGGGGTGGTAGTAGTGGAGGTGGTGAGAGAAGAGAGGGGTGGTAGTAGGTAGTAGTGGAGGTGGTGAGAGAAGAGATGGGTGGTAGTTGGTAGCAGTGGAAGTGGTGAGAGAAGAGAGGGGTGGTAGTAGGTAGTAGTGGAGGTGGTGAGAGAATAGAGGGGTGGTAGTAGGTAGCAGTGGAGGTAGTGAGAGAAGAGAGGGGTGGTAGTAGGTAGCAGTGGAGGTGGTGAGAGAAGAGAGGGGTGGTAGTAGGTAGCAGTGGAGGTGGTGAGAGAAGAGAGGGGTGGTAGTTGGTAGCAGTGGAGGTGGTGAGAGAAGAGAGGGGTGGTAGTAGGTAGTAGTGGAGGTGGTGAGAGAAGAGATGGGTGGTAGTAGTGGAGGTGGGGAGAGAAGAGAGGGGTGGTAGTAGGTAGTAGAGGAGGTGGTGAGAGAAGAGATGGGTGGTAGTAGGTAGCAGTGGAGGTGGTGAGAGAAGAGATGGGTGGTAGTAGTGGAGGTGGGGAGACAAGAGAGGGGTGGTAGTAGGTAGCAGTGGAGGTGGTGAGAGAAGAGAGGGGTGGTAGTAGGTAGTAGTGGAGGTGGTGAGAGAAGAGATGGGTGGTAGTAGGTAGTAGTGGAGGTGGTGAGAGAAGAGAGGGGTGGTAGTAGGTAGTAGTGGAGGTGGTGAGAGCAGAGAGGGGTGGTAGTTGGTAGTAGTGGAGGTGGTGAGAGAAGAGATGGGTGGTAGTAGGTAGTAGTGGAGGTGGTGAGAGAAGAGAGGGGTGGTAGTAGGTAGCAGTGGAGGTGGTGAGAGAAGAGAGGGGTGGTAGTAGGTAGTAGTGGAGGTGGTGAGAGAAGAGATGGGTGGTAGTAGGTAGTAGTGGAGGTGGTGAGAGAAGAGAGGGGTGGTAGTAGGTAGTAGTGGAGGTGGTGAGAGCAGAGAGGGGTGGTAGTTGGTAGTAGTGGAGGTGGTGAGAGAAGAGATGGGTGGTAATAGGTAGTAGTGGAGGTGGTGAGAGAAGAGATGGGTGGTAGTAGTGGAGGTGGGGAGAGAAGAGAGGGGTGGTAGTAGGTAGCAGTGGAGGTGGTGAGAGAAGAGAGGGGTGGTAGTAGGTAGTAGTGGAGGTGGTGAGAGAAGAGATGGGTGGTAGTAGGTAGTAGTGGAGGTGGTGAGAGAAGAGAGGGGTGGTAGTAGGTAGTAGTGGAGGTGGTGAGAGAAGAGAGGGGTGGTAGTAGTGGAGGTGGTGAGAGAAGAGAGGGGTGGTAGTAGGTAGTAGTGGAGGTGGTGAGAGAAGAGATGAGTGGTAGTTGGTAGTAGTGGAGGTGGTGAGAGAAGAGAGGGGTGGTAGTAGGTGGTGGTGGAGGTGGTGAGAGAAGAGAGGGGTGGTAGTAGGTAGTAGTGGAGGTGGTGAGAGAAGAGAGGGGTGGTAGTTGGTAGTAGTGGAGGTGGTGAGAGAAGAGAGGGGTGGTAGTCGGTAGCAGTGGAGGTGGTGAGAGAAGAGAGGGGTGGTAGTAGGTAGTAGTGGAGGTGGTGAGAGCAGAGAGGGGTTGTAGTTGGTAGTAGTGGAGGTGGTGAGAGAAGAGATGGGTGGTAGTTGGTAGTAGTGGAGGTGGTGAGAGAAGAGATGGGTGGTAGTAGTGGAGGTGGGGAGAGAAGAGAGGGGTGGTAGTAGGTAGTAGTGGAGGTGGTGAGAGAAGAGCGGGGTGGTAGTAGGTAGTAGTGGAGGTGGTGAGAGAAGAGATGGGTGGTAGTAGGTAGCAGTGGAGGTGGTGAGAGAAGAGAGGCGTGGTAGTTGGTAGTAGTGGAGGTGGTGAGAAAAGAGAGGGGTGGTAGTAGTGGAGGTGGTGAGAGAAGAGAGGGGTGGTAGTAGGTAGTAGTGGAGGTGGTGAGAGAAGAGATGGGTGGTAGTAGGTAGCAGTGGAGGTGGTGAGAGAAGAGAGGGGTGGTAGTTGGTAGCAGTGGAGGTGGTGAGAGAAGAGAGGGGTGGTAGTAGGTAGTAGTGGAGGTGGTGAGAGAAGAGATGGGTGGTAGTAGGTAGCAGTGGAGGTGGTGAGAGAAGAGATGGGTGGTAGTAGTGGAGGTGGGGAGAGAAGAGAGGGGTGGTAGTAGGTAGCAGTGGAGGTGGTGAGAGAAGAGATGGGTGGTAGTTGGTAGCAGTGGAGGTGGTGAGAGAAGAGAGGGGTGGTAGTTGGTAGCAGTGGAGGTGGTGAGAGAAGAGAGGGGTGGTAGTAGGTAGTAGTGGAGGTGGTGAGAGAAGAGATGGGTGGTAGTAGTGGAGGTGGGGAGAGATAAGAGGGGTGGTAGTAGGTAGTAGTGGAGGTGGTGAGAGAAGAGATGGGTGGTAGTAGGTAGCAGTGGAGGTGGTGAGAGAAGAGATGGGTGGTAGTAGTGGAGGTGGGGAGAGAAGAGAGGGGTGGTAGTAGGTAGCAGTGGAGGTGGTGAGAGAAGAGAGGGGTGGTAGTAGGTAGTAGTGGAGGTGGTGAGAGAAGAGATGGGTGGTAGTAGGTAGTAGTGGAGGTGGTGAGAGAAGAGAGGGGTGGTAGTAGGTAGTAGTGGAGGTGGTGAGAGCAGAGAGGGGTGGTAGTTGGTAGTAGTGGAGGTGGTGAGAGAAGAGACCGGTGGTAGTAGGTAGTAGTGGAGGTGGTGAGAGAAGAGATGGGTGGTAGTAGGTAGTAGTGGAGGTGGTGAGAGAAGAGAGGGGTGGTAGTAGGTAGTAGTGGAGGTGGTGAGAGCAGAGAGGGGTGGTAGTTGGTAGTAGTGGAGGTGGTGAGAGAAGAGACCGGTGGTAGTAGGTAGTAGTGGAGGTGGTGAGAGAAGAGAGGGGTGGTAGTAGGTAGCAGTGGAGGTGGTGAGAGAAGAGAGGGGTGGTAGTAGGTAGTAGTGGAGGTGGTGAGAGAAGAGATGGGTGGTAGTAGGTAGTAGTGGAGGTGGTGAGAGAAGAGAGGGGTGGTAGTAGGTAGTAGTGGAGGTGGTGAGAGAAGAGAGGGGTGGTAGTAGGTAGTAGTGGAGGTGGTGAGAGCAGAGAGGGGTGGTAGTTGGTAGTATTGGAGGTGGTGAGAGAAGAGATGGGTGGTAATAGGTAGTAGTGGAGGTGGTGAGAGAAGAGATGGGTGGTAGTAGTGGAGGTGGGGAGAGAAGAGAGGGGTGGTAGTAGGTAGCAGTGGAGGTGGTGAGAGAAGAGAGGGGTGGTAGTAGGTAGTAGTGGAGGTGGTGAGAGAAGAGATGGGTGGTAGTAGGTAGCAGTGGAGGTGGTGAGAGAAGAGAGGGGTGGTAGTTGGTAGCAGTGGAGGTGGTGAGAGAAGAGATGGGTGGTAGTAGGTAGTAGTGGAGGTGGTGGACTATGAACTCAGACTATTGTGATCCCAAATAGCACCCCTTTTCCCTGAGTAGTGCACTACTTTTGACCAAGGACTCATCACACCAAAGGGTAAATGGATGTAATTTACGGGCCATTTGGAACGCGTACTAGAATACTAGCAGATGTCCAGTTGCAAACAGTCTGTAAATGCCCTGTACTGTGGTGAATGGAGAGATAGAGGGATGGAGAGATGGAGGGATGGAGAGATGGAGGGATGGAGGGATAGAGGGATGGAGGGATGGAGGGATGGAGAGATGGAGGGATGGAGTGATGGAGAGATGGAGGGATGGGGGGATGGAGTGATGGAGAGATGGGGGGATGGAGAGATGGAGGGATGGAGGGATGGAGAGATGGAGGGATGGAGGGATGGAGAGATGGAGAGATGGAGGGATGGAGGGATGGAGAGATGGAGGGATGGAGGGATGGAGGGATGGAGAGATGGAGGGATGGATAAAGTAATGGAAGAGTGACCTTTGAGTGAAGAAAGAAACGATCTGGTCTGAGGAGGAGGCGATGGGCTGTGCTTGGTGTCTGACCGTGATGAATGGTGAACCATCCCAATCTGAGGAAACGGAGGGGGCACGACATCGACGTCCACTCTCTCCCTGACTCGGCTTCTATATCACTTAACGGCAGACGCAGCGCAGCACAAAGCACCGGAGGGGCGGGGGGGGGGGGGGGGGGTGAATGTGCTTGTCTGTTCCATCTTTCCCAAGGGGGTTTGGAGACAAGCCATTTGTCAAAGTTTGTCATCGGCTCAGAGGTTACCTTTCCTCTCTGATAGAACATGATGGTGGGGTGGAGAGAGGGGTGAGGATGGGGGGGTTCATTTGCTGTCTGTATATAAAACATCCATCACCTATCAGACATTACATGTCACCAAACCAGGCAAATCTAATGATCTGATCTTGAAGAAGAGGAGGAGGAAGGTGATGTAGAGATGGAGGAGAGAAGGGAACATCGGTTGTGGAAAGATGAGAGTGAAGTTTAGCCAACTGGTGTTACAGGTTTTAAGGTGTGTGTTGCTAGAGGCATCATACCATGGTTACACTGGAATGCGGAAAGAATAAATTCAAATACAATTTAAACTGCACTAACTGCTGTTTTGGGAAAGATATACACCACAGTACAGGTGTTAGACTGAACGCTAAAACTACATTCTAATATACATACAGTTCATTAGGAAAGTATTCAGACCCCTTGATTTAATAATCTACATTTTGTTACGTTACAGCTTTATTCTAAAATGTATTAAATACATTTTTCCCCTCATCAATCTACACACAATACCACATAATGATAAAGCAAAATCAGATTGTTTGAATTTTTTGCATATGCATAATTTCTTTAAAACTGAAAAATGACATTTACATAAATATTCAGACCCTTTTCTCAGTACTTTGTTGAACCACCTTTGGCAGTGATTACAGCAGTGATTACATTCCTTCACTCAAAGGTCACTCTTCCATTACTTTATCCATCCCTCCATCCCTCCATCTGTCCATCTCTCCATCCCTCCATCTCTCCATCCCCCATGTTCGATCGGGTTCAAGTCCGGGCTCTGGCTGGGCCACTCGATCGGGTTCAAGTCCGGGCTCTGGCTGGGGCGAAGTCACTCCTGCGTTGCCTTGGCTGTGTGCTTAGGGTTGCTGTCCTGTTGGAAAGTGAACCTTCACCCCAGTCAGAGGTCCTGAGAGCTCTGGAGCAGGTTTTCATTATGAATCTCTCAGTACGTTGCTTCATTCATCTTTCCCTTGATCCTGAGTAGTCTCCACGTCCCTGCTGCTGAAAAACATCCCCACAGCATGACGCTGCCGTAACCATGCTTCACCGTAGGGATAGTGCCAGGTTTCTTCCAGATGTGGCGCTTGACATTCAGGCCAAAGAGTTCAATCTTCATCAGACCAGAGAATCTTATTTCTCATGGTCTGAGAGTCTTTATGTGCTTTTTGGCAAACTCCAAGAGAGCTGTCATGTGCCTTTTACTGAGGAGTGGCTTCCGTCTGGCCACTCTACCATAAAGGCCTGATTGGTGGAGGGCTGCAGAGATGGTTGTCCTTCTGGAAGGTCTTCCCATCTCCACAGAGGAACTCTGGAGCAGTGTTAGAGTGACCATCGGGTTCTTCGTCACCTGCATGAAAGTGCTAGCTACTGCCAGGTTCAGGAGTAATGCTGGGAAAGGTACTTTCTTGTGTACTGGAGCCTCAGAATGGAATGAGTTGCCTCTGCCTATAAAAACAACGTCCTCTCTGAGCAGCTTTAAAAATAAAGTTAAAACATGTTTGATGTCCTCTGTGCCCATATGAATAACCCCTATGATGTAACTGGAATGATGAGATAGATGTTCTTCTTCTATGTTTTTGTTTTATTATTTCACTGCCATACTGTGTTCGGTCTTGTCTAGCCATCATGTCTCAAGAGGACCACAATGGAAATAAGTCCCAGCATTTATTATGTGTTATCCTCTATGATTTTATTCATGAGCATGTATGGCTTTTGCAAGTTTTATGTGTGCTTGTTTTTTTAAAATGGTGGAACGAATAAACTACACTAAAGTAAAATCCCTGACCAAGGCCCTTCTCCCCCGGTTGCTCAGTTTGGTCAGGTGGCCAGCTCTAAAAAGAGTCTCGGTGGTACCAAACTTCTTCCATTTAAGAAAGATGGAGGCCGCTGTGTCCTTGAGGATCTTCAATGCTGCAGAAATGTTTTGGTACCCTCCCCCAGATCTGTGCCTCAACACAATCCTGTCTCGGAGCTCTACGGACAATTCCTTCAACCTCATGGCTTGGTTTTTGCTCTGACTTGCACTGTCAACTGTGGGACCTTATATAGACAGGTGTGTTCCTTCCAAATCATGTCCAATCAATTGAATTTACCACAGAGGAACTCCAATCAAGTTGTAGAAACATCTCAAGGATAATCAATGGAAACAGGATGCACCTGAGCTCAATTTCGAGTCTCATAGCAAAGGGTCTGAATATGTATGTAAACAAGGTATTTCCTTTTTTTTATTTGTAATAAATGTACAACATTTCGAAAAATCTGTTTTCACTTTGTCGATATGGGGTATTGTGTGTAAATTGATGAGGATTTTTATTTATTTAATCCATTTTAGAATAAGGCTGTCACATACATTTTTTGGGGGGGAAAGTCAAGGGGTCTGAATACCTTCTGAATGCACTGTAATTGCTGCATTTTCCAAAACGGTAGCTAAATGCTAACCGTTTCATAATACATAAGTGTGGTATTAAGACATGTTGCCTTTGAAAAAATATACATTTTTAAAAGTAAAATAAGTGCTAGTGGCCACTGTCATGAGCTGCTGTTCAACATGACCTATCCCTCAGAAGCTTGGTGACGCTCTCTGACGCTGATCCACCGACTTTGTTTTTACTGAGAGAATAAGAGTCCCAAATGGCACCCTATTGTCTTTATAGTGCACTATCCCATAGAGTTCTGGTTAAAAGTAGTGCACTATATAGGGTATAGGGTGCCGTTTGTGAGGTAATCGGAAATGTCCCCTGGAAGGTGCGGAGCGGCAAAGAGAAGAGAAACTGTCGAAACAGATTTGTGGACAGGATTGAGCCGGGGTCTATGGATGGGTGAGATGACTCTAAGGGTCGCTAAGCAATACTGACATCCCGTCGCGTTACCATGTCAACAATGACACTTCTACAAGGCCATTACATCTAACTGGATTGGCTTCCAAAATAGTGTACCCTATTTCCCTATGTAGTGCACTACTTTTGACCAGGGCTCCTAGGGAAACCATTGGGCTCTGGTCAAAAGTAGTGCACTAACTAGGAAATAGTGTGCCAGGGCTTCTAGGGAACACATTGGGCTCTGGTCAAAAGTAGTGCACTAACTAGTTTTGCACTAACCTCTGTCTCAGTATGTGTAGTCCATGTATCTGATGCTGTCTGGAACAAAAGAGTATGACACGTTACCACCGTAGCATTTGATTGACTGATGCCAGCCTCCCTTGATAAAACAATCATAAAGTAATTAGCCAATCAGTGTTGAGCTGAGCTCAACTGTGGGTTGTCCTGGTGCATCAAAACGCCCCCCCAAGGGAAACCTGTTTGGAATTGGCCTCACACACCAATCAAATCACATCATAAGTCAATTTCAGAAAGAAATAGTTTCTGGTCTCCTTGTGCTGATGTCCTGCAGTAGCTAGCTAGTCATAGCAAGCCATGGATGGAGATGTGGATTTGAACTTGTGGGTTTGACTAAACTCTCCGTACAGGCCAATCATTATGACGTTGATTCTGATCTAACTATGAATGTAAATGTTGTGCCTATGGACTGAGACGATTGAAGTTCAACATGTAACCTAGGTGTAGCCTAGTAGGCTCACGTTAGCTAGCTAGCTAACGTAGCTGGTTCATTGTTGCCCATGCCAGGAACTTAGGCTACCTAGCTAAAATGCTTGCTAGCCTTTGACAACAAAAACTAAAAGTGTACAGTATGACAGAGTCACAGACCGTTTTGCCAACATGAAAGAGAGGAGGATGGCATTGGAGTTCAACAAGTCTACAAGTAGGATGAGTCAAATGTATTTATTTATTAATTACGCACGAACGCACACACAAGCACACACAAAGACGTGTTTCAGTCAATTTCAGCGCTCAGAATACTTGTATTACATCATCATCACTGGAGTGTTGTTAGAGGTGTTTTATTAACAATACTGGTGTATTGTCAGTGTTTTATTAACAATACTGGTGTGTTGTCAGTGTTTTATTAACAATACTGGTGTGTTGTCAGTGTTTTATTAACAATACTGGTGTGTTATCAGTGTTTTATTAACAATACTGGTGTGTTGTCAGTGTTTTATTAACAATACTGGTGTGTTGTCAGTGTTTTATTAACAATACTGGTGTGTTGTCAGTGTTTTATTAACAATACGGGTGTGTTGTCAGTGTTTTCAGTGTTTTATTAACAATACTGGTGTGTTGTCAGAGATGTTTTATTAACAATACGGGTGTGTTGTCAGAGAGGTTTTATTGGTCTTTTTTTATCCCTGTTGTTGTGTTAATCCATCTTCCTGACACACTGACTCGTTCTGCATTTGTTTCACTGTTGGTCTGTAATGAGGTGAAATCTCAGCTAAATAAAGACACATGTTCTCCTATCCCCTATATACTACACTACTAACCCTATGAATCCTGGTCAAAAGTAGTGCACTACATAGGGAATAGGGTGCCCCCTGTATGATATTATGTTAATAAAGAACATTTAGATATCTGCTCTTTTGCCTCCCTTGTCACAACAACACAAGCAGGGCTGCTATTTCCTTTATATATCCTATATATAACCTAAACCAGGACTCTGGTCAAACGTAGCGCACTGTATAGGGAATAGGGTTCCATTTGAGAGGCAGACAAGTACCATTGGCCTACTAATATTAATCTTCATTGGATTCTTCCTCAAGCATTTTCTCATGACCGATGACTCACAACCTTCCTGATCGCAATGGCCAGAGAATTACAGAGAGCACAGAGCCCAATGCTAAATTAGAATTGAATGTAAGCATTGCCACAATTAACATAGTAATGTTTTAAATGTTTTGTAAACTGTACAGAACTCTACATACATTGTAATGGTGTATTTACATAATCTAAACAGATGTGGCCTTTATAAAGGGACTAAATGAAGACTACTGTAGAAGGACAGTTTCTTACAAAAGCTTCTAACAGCTTCATTCACACAGTAACACAAGTAAAGACTTGGTGAGTTTAAAATAACAACTAAAAACATTTTCAAGCTGAAACAAAACAACAGGAAAAATATACAAAATACACCTTACTTTTCTTTATTTGACCGCTGTCTTCCAGTGCAGCACCTCTTCAGGTTTGAACTGTGTTATCTGAAATAAAAGAATAAAGTCGAGATGACCTTGGATTAGTTGGGTTGGCTGGCTGGCATGGAATCAGCCTACACGGAAGTCTAAAATTACCGCTGAGGGGTCGTGGAGGGCCCCAGTCCCGGGAATAGAGGCTGCAACACAGACTGCATACTCTTCACTATGCTAGGGAGCCTGGGAGGTGGAGGAGAGGAGAGGAGAGGAGAGGAGAGGAGAGGAGAGGAGAGGAGAGGAGAGGAGAGGAGAGGAGAGGAGAGGAGAGGAGAGGAGAGGAGAGGAGAGGAGAGGAGAGGAGAGGAGAGAGGGAAGAGTAGAGGAGGGGGAGGAGAGGAGAGGGAAGATGAGAGGAGAGGAGAGGAGAGGAGAGGAGAGGAGAGGAGAGGAGAGGAGAGGAGAGGAGAGGAGAGGAGAGGAGAGGAGAGGAGAGGAGAGGAGAGGAGAGGAGAGGAGAGGAGAGGAAGAGGAGAAGAGGGGAGGAGAGGGAAGAAGAGAGGATGGGAAGGAGAGGTGGGGGAGGAGAGGAGAGGAGAGGAGAGGAGAGGAGAGGAGAGGAGAGGAGAGGAGAGGAGAGGAGAGGAGAGGAGGGGAAGGAGAGGGAAGAGGAGAGGAGAGGAGAGGAGAGGAGAGGAGAGGAGGGAAGAGGAGAGGATGGGGAGGAGAGGAGAGGAGAGGGAAGAGGAGAGGATGGGGAGGAGAGGGAAGAGGAGAGGATGGGGAGGAGAGGACAGGAGAGGAGAGGGAAGAGGAGAGGATGGGGAGGATGGGTAGGAGAGGAGAGGAGAGGGAAGAGGAGAGGAGAAACAGACCAAAAGGGAGAGCAGGGAGAGTGGGTGGTGTATCCCAAATATCACCCTGTTCACTACACAATGCACTACTATTGACTGAAACCCTACAGAGTCAACCTGGACCGTAGTCAGCCTGGACCGTATTCAGCCTGGACCCTAGTCAGCCTGGACCCTAGCCTGTTAGGGCTAGGGGGCAGTATTTACACGGCCGGATAAAAAACGTACCCGATTTAATCTGGTGACTACTACTGCCCAGAAACTAGAATATGCATATAATTATTGGCTTTTGATAGAAAACACCCTAAAGTTTCTAAAACTGTTTGAATGGTGTCTGTGAGTATAACAGAACTCATATGGCAGGCAAAAACCTAAGAAGATTCTGTACAGGAAGTGCCCTCTCTGACCATTCCTTGAGCTTCTTGACTCTTTTTATTGAAAACTTAGGATCTTTGCTGTAACGTGACACTTCCTACGGCCCCCATAGGCTCTCAGAACCCGGGAAAAAGCTGAATGATGTCGAGGCAGCCCCTGGCTGAAAAACATTAGCGCGTTTGGATAGTGGTCGGTCAGAGTACTATGAGACTGAGGCGCGTGCACGAGGCGACCCCATGTTTTTATTTTCTCTCTCTTTGTACTAAAACACAGATTCCCGGTTGGAATATTAGCGCATTTTTACGAGAAAAATTGCATAAAAATTGATTTTAAACAGCGGTTGACATGCTTCGAAGTACGGTAATGGAATATTTAGAATTTTTTTGTCACGAAACGCATCGGGCGCATCACCCTTCTTTACCCTTTCGGATAGTGTCTTGAACGCACAAACAAAACGCCGCTATTTGGATATAACTATGGATTATTTTGAACCAAACCAACATTTGTTATTGAAGTAGAAGTCCTGGGAGTGCATTCTGACGAAGAACAGCAAAGTTAATAATAAATAAATAAATATTTTTCTTATAGTAAATCTGACTTTGGTGAGGGCTAAACTTGGTGGGTGTCTAAATAGCTAGCCCTGTGATGCCGGGCTATCTACTTAGAATATTTAGAATACTTAGAATATTGCAAAATGTGCTTTCACCGAAAAGCTATTTTAAAATCGGACATAGCGAGTGCATAGAGGAGTTCTGTATCTATAATTCTTAAAATATTTGTTATGTTTTTTGTGAATGTTTATCGTGAGTAATTTAGTAAATTTTTTGTAAATTCACCGGAAGTTTGCGGGGGGTATGCTAGTTCTGAACGTCACATGCTAATGTAAAAAGCTGGTTTTTGATATAAATATGAACTTGATTGAACAAAACATGCATGTATTGTATAACATAATGTCCAAGGTGTGTCATCTGATGAAGATCATCAAAGGTTAGTGCTGCATTTAGCTGTGGTTTGGGTTTATGTGACATTATATGCTAGCTTGAAAAATGGCTGTGTGATTATTTCTGTCTGGGTACTCTGCTGACATAATCTAATGTTTTGCTTTCGTTGTAAAGCCTTTTTGAAATCGGACAGTGTGGTTAGATTAACGAGAGTCTTGTCTTTAAAATGGTGTAAAATAGTCATATGTTTGAGAAATTGAAGTAATAGCATTTCTAAGGTATTTGAATAACGCGCCACGGGATTCCACTGGCTGTTACGTAGGTGGGACGAAATCGTCCCACTGGCCCTAGAGAAGCTAGTCAACATCAGGGCACTGCAGAGTCAGCCTGGACCCTAGTCAACATCAGGACACTGCAGAGTCAGCCTGTGGCCTAGTCAACATCAGTGCAAAAAAAAGCAGCATTCTGCACTAACTGTAATTTTTATTCAGACATTTGGAACGACACCATTTTTTTACACCTTTATTTAACCATGTAAGCTAGTTGAGAACAAGTTCTCATTTGCAACTGCGACCTGGCCAAGATAAAGCTAAGCAGTCCGACACATACAACAACACAGAGTTACACATGGAATAAACAAACATACAGCCAATAATACAGTAGAAAAAAAGTATATATACTGTGAGTGCAAATGAGGTAAGATAAGGGAGGTAAGGCAATAAATAGGCCATGGTGCTGAAGTAATTACAATATAGCAATTAAACACTGGAATGGTAGATGTACAGAAGATGAATGTGCAAGTAGAGATACTGGGGTGCAAAGGAGGAAAATAAATAAATAAATACAGTATGGGGATGAGGTGGTTGGATGGGCTATTTACAGATGGGCTATGTACAGGTGCAGTGATCTGTGAGCAGCTCTGACAGCTGGTGCTTAAATCTAGTGAGGGAGATATGAGTCTCCAGCTTCAGTGATTCTTTCAGTTCGTTCCAGTCATTGGCAGCAGAGAACTGGAAGGAAAGGCGGCCAAAGGAGGAATTGGCTTTGGGGGTGACATACCTGTTGAGATTTACCTGCTGGAGCGTGTGCTACGGGTTGGTGCTGCTATGGTGACCAGTGAGCTGAGATAAGGTGGGGCTTTACCTAGCAAAGACTTGTAGGTGACCTGGAGCCCTTGGGTTTGGCGACGAGTATGAAGCGAGGGCCAGCCAACAAGAGCATACAGGTCGCAGTGGTGGGTAGTATATGGGGCTTTGGTGACAAAACGGATGACACTGTGATAGACTGCATCCAGTTTATTGAGTAGGGTATTGGAGGCTATTTTGTAAATGACATCGCCGAAGTCGAGGATCGGTAGGATGGTCAGTTTTACGAGGGTATGTTTGGCCGCATGAGTGAAGGATGCTTTGTTGCGAAATAGGAAGCCGATTCTAGATTTAATTTTGGATTGGAGATGCTTAATGTGAGTCTGGAAGGAGAGTTGACAGTCTAACCAGACACCTAGGTATTTGTAGTTGTCCACATATTCTATGTCAGAACCGTCCAGAGTAGTGATGCTGGACAGGCGGGCAGGTACGGGCAGCGATCAGTTGAAGAGCATGCATTTAGTTTAACTTGCATTTAAGAGCAGTTGGAGGCCACAGAAGGAGAGTTGTATGGCATTGGAGGTTAGTTAACACAGTGTCCAAAGAAGGGCCAGAAGTATACAGAATGGTGTCATCTGCATAGAGGTGGATCAGAGAATCGCCAGCAGCAAGAGAGACATCATTGATGTATACAGAGAAGAGAGTCGGCCCGAGAATTGAACGCTGTGGCACCCCCATAGATAATGCCAGAGGTCCGGACAACAGGCGAGTGAACCAGGCGAGGCAATCATTTGAGAGACCAAGGCTGTTGAGTCTGCCAATAAGAATGTGGTGATTGACAGAGTCGAAAGCCTTGGCCAGGTTGATGAATACGGCTGCACAGTAATGTCTCTTATCGATGGCGGTTATGATATCGTTTAGGACCTTGAGCGTGGCTGAGGTGCACCCATGACCAGCTCTGAAACCAGATTGCATAGCTTTTGAAAACCTTAGAAAGGCAGGGTAGGATATATATAGGTCTGTAGCAGTTTGGGTCTAGAGTGTCACCCCCTTTGAAGAGGGGGATGACCATGGCAGCTTTCCAATCTTTGGGAATCTCAGATGATACGAAAGAGAGGTTGAACAGGCTAGTAAAAGGGGTTGCAACAATTTCGGCAGATAATTTTAGAAGGAGAGGGTCCAGATTGTCTAGCCCAGCTGATTTGTAGTGGTCCAGATTTTGCAGCTCTTTCAGAACATCAGCTATCTGGATTTGGGTGAAGGAGAAATGGGGGAGGTTTGGGCGAGTTGCTGTGGGGGGTGCAGGGCTGTTGACAGGGGTAGGGGTAGCTAGGTGGAAATCATGGCCAGCTGTAGAAAAATGCTTATTAAAATTCTCAATTATAGTGGATTTATCGGTGGTGACAGTGCTTCCTAGCCTCAGTGCAGTGGGCAGCTGGGAGGAGGTGCTCTTATTCTCCATGGACTTTACAGTGTCCCAGAACTTTTTTGAGTTTGTGCTACAGGAAGTAAATTTCTACTTGAAAAAGCTAGCCTTAGCTTTCCTAACTGCCTGTGTATATTGGTTCCTAACTTCCCTGAAAAGTTGCATATCATGGGGCTATTCGATGCTAATGCAGAACGCCACAGGATGTTTTTGTGCTGGTCAAGGGCAGTCAGGCCTGGAGAGAACCAAGGGCTATATCTGTTCCTGGTTAAAAAGAATTGAAAGGGGCATGCTTATTTAAGATGGTGAGGAAGGCACTTAGAATAACCAGGCATCCTCTACTGACAGGATCAGGTCAATATCCTTCCAGGATACCCGGGCCAGGTCGATTAGAAAGGCCTGCTCACTGAAGTGTTTTAGGGAGCGTTTGACAGTGACGCGGGGTGATCGTTTGACCGCTGACCCATTACGGATGCAGGCAATGAGGCAGTGATCACTGAGATCTTGGTTGAAAACAGCAGAGGTGTATTTGGAGGGCAGGTTGGTTAGGATGATATCTATGAGGGTGACCGTGTTTACGGATTTGGGGTTGTACCTGGTGGGTTCATTGATAATTTGTGTGAGATTGAGGGCATCAAGCTTAGATTGGAGGACGGCCGGGGTGTTAAGCATGTCCCAGCTTAGGTCACCTAGCAGCACGAGCTCTGACGATAGATGGGGGGCAATCAATTCACATATGGTGTCCAGGTCACAGCTGGGGGCAGAGGGTGGTCTACAGCAAGCGGCAACGGTGAGAGACTTGTTTCTGCAAAGGTGGATTTTTAAAATAAATAATCATAACATTTAAAACTATATAAATATAAAAATACATACAAAAATAAGACTCAATAATATAAAAAAAATAAGTAACAAAGACAGAGTGTCACGGCTGTTCGAAGGATCGGACCAAAATGCAGCGTGTTCGTAGTTCCACATCTTTTATTTATTGTGAACCGTTTGCAAAACACCAAATACTTGAAAATACAAAACAAAACCAACAAACCGTGATGCAGCGAGGACAACACACTACTCAAAAGATAATAACCCACAAACAACAATGAGGAAAAAACCCTACTTAAATATGATCTCTAATCAGAGGCAATGAGGATCAGCTGCCTCCAATTAGAGATCAACCCCAAACAATCCCAAAATAGAAATAGAAAACTAGAACTAAACAAAGAAATAGAAAACATAGAACAACCCCCTGTCATGCCCTGCCCTACTCTACTATAGAAAATGACATCTTACTAGGGTCAGGACGTGATAAAGAGAAACAAATTGAGGTATATAAATACAAATAAAAGACAATCAAATTATTACAAATACCACTAATAATATTGCTAACAAAAAACAGAAATAAATCTACATTGACCAAATCCTATATCACACAAATACACAAATAGAAAAACACACTTATAAAGAAGAGAACCTGATTATTACACTATTGCACTTCAAACAAGAAACACACAAACTAAATTGCACAACTAATTGCATTACTAATTGCGTTAGTATTGTACCAAGTTAGAGGTGCGCTATTTGTTAGATTCCCCCGCAGTGGGGAGACCTGAGGTCAACCTAGCCCCGCCCCCCTACCTCGGGCTTCCAGTGGGGAGACCTGAGGTCAACCTACCCCCTCCCCCCTCCCCATCTTGTACTTCTGAGTGGGAGACCTTCCCAGGCAGTAGCCTGCCTAGCTCACAAACTAGAATCAGGGCGCCCACTCCGACAAGGTTAATTGACCCACAGTCCCACACGGTGACATGATGTCATTGACGTGACTTGCAAATGAGCGATAGAAAACCGATTGCACAAATGTCACCATTCCGAAATTATTATTATTAGACTTTTTTTTTTTTTTGTGCCGCCCCCGGCAAGAGGACGCCGTGGGGGGCTGCCCATGTCACCTATACCTAAATCCACCACTGCACTGCGGAGTCAGCCTGGACCCTAGTCAGCCTGGACCCTAGTCAGCCTGGGACCTAGTCAGCCTGGACCGTAGTCAGCCTGGGCTCTAGTCAGCCTGGACCCTAGTCAGCCTGGACCCTAGTCAGCCTGGGCCCTAGTCAGCCTGGGACCTAGTCAGCCTGGACCCTAGTCACCATGGACCCTAGTCAGCCTGGACCCTAGTCAGCATGGACCCTAGTCACCATGGACCCTAAACAGCCTGGACCCTAGTCACCATGGACCCTAGTCAGCCTGGACCCTAGTCAGCATGGGCCCTAGTCACCATGGACCCTAGTCAGCCTGGACCCTAGTCAGCATGGACCCTAGTCACCATGGACCCTAGTCAGCCTGGACCCTAGTCAGCATGGACCCTAGTCACCATGGACCCTAGTCAGCCTGACCGTAGTCAGCCTGGACCTTAGTCAGTCTGGACCCTAGTCAGCCTGGGCTCTAGTCAGCCTGGGACCTAGTCAGCCTGGACCCTAGTCAGCCTGGGCCATAGTCAGCCTGGGCCCTAGTCAGACTGGGCCCTAGTCAGTCTGGACCATGTCAGCCTGGGCCCAAGTCAGCCTGGACCCTAGTCAGCCTTGGCCCAAGTCAGCCTGAGCCCATGTCAGTCTGGACCCTAGTCAGCCTGGACACTAGTCAGCCTGGACCCTAGTCAGCATGGACCCTAGTCAGCCTGACCCTAGTCAGCCTGGACCGTAGTCAGCCTGGACCGTAGTCAGCCTGGACCCTTGTTAGCCTGGACCCTAGTCAGTGTGAGCCCTAGTCAGCCTGGACCTTAGTCAGTCTGGACCCTGTCAGCCTGGGCCCAAGTCAGCCTGGACCCTAGTCAGCCTGGGCCCAAGTCAGCCTGGACCCTAGACAGTCTGGGCCCTAGTTAGCCTGACTCTAGTCAGCCTGGGCCCTAGTCAGCCTGGGCCCTAGTCAGCCTGGACCCTAGTCAGTCTGGACCTTAGTCAGCCTGACCCTAGTCAGCCTGGGCCCTAGTCAGCCTGGGCCCTAGTCAGCCTGGACCCTAGTCAGCCTGGGCCGTAGTCAGCCTGGGCCCTAGTCAGCCTGGGCCCTAGTCAGCCTGGGCCCTAGTCAGTCTGGACCCTGTCAGCCTGGGCCCAAGTCAGCCTGGACCCTAGTCAGCCTGGGCCCAAGTCAGCCTGGACCCTAGACAGTCTGGGCCCTAGTTAGCCTGACTCTAGTCAGCCGGGGCCTAGTCAGCCTGGGCCCTAGTCAGCCTGGACCCTAGTCAGTCTGGGCCCTAATCAGCCTGGATCTTAGTCAGCCTGGACCCTAGTCAGCCTGGACCCTAGTCAGCCTGGACCCTAGTCAGCCTGACCGTAGTCAGTCTGGGCCCTAGTCAGCCTGGACCCTAGTCAACATCAGAGCACTAAATAGAGAATAGGGTTCCATTTAGGACGCAGCCTGGGACTGTTTGGGAGGCCGGCCTTACCCCTCCTCACCCCTCCTGCCTCCCTACAGGGCCTGTCCAGGGTACACCATTGGAAGCCAGACTAACCCAAGGTTTTTATTTTATCTTTATTTAACTAGGCAAGTCAGTTAAGAACAAATTCTTATTTACAATGACACCCTAGGAACCGTGGGTTAACTGCCTTTAACAGGAGCAGAACAACAGATTTTATCCTTGTCAGGTCATTGATTTGATCTAGAAACCTTTCAGTTACTGGCCCAACATTCTAACCACTATGCTACCTGCCACCCAAGGTAAGACTGAAGGCAGGGTAACTACGCGAGGGGTAGACTATTAAAGTTACTGTTTCCACATCATACAGAGTTAGACTGTTATAGTTACTGTTTCTACAGAGTTAGACTGTTATAGTTACTGTTTCTACATAATACAGAGTTAGACTGTTATAGTTACTGTTTCTACAGAGTTAGACTGTTATAGTTACTGTTTCTACAGAGTTAGACTGTTATAGTTACTGTTTCTACATAATACAGAGTTAGACTGTTATAGTTACTGTTTCTACATAATACAGAGTTAGACTGTTATAGTTACTGTTTCTACAGAGTTAGACTGTTATAGTTACTGTTTCTACAGAGTTAGACTGTTATAGTTATTGTTTCTACAGAGTTAGACTGTTTTAGTTACTGTTTCTACAGAGTTAAACTGTTTTAGTTACTGTTTCTACAGAGTTAGACTGTTATAGTTACTGTTTCTACATAATACAGAGTTAGACTGTTATAGTTACTGTTTCTACAGAGTTAGATTACATACCTGTTGAGATTTACCTGCTGGAGCGTGTGCTACGGGTTGGTGCTGCTATGGTGACCAGTGAGCTGAGATAAGGTGGGGCTTTACCTAGCAAAGACTTGTAGATGACCTGGAGCCCTTGGGTTTGGCGACGAGTATGAAGCGAGGGCCAGCCAACAAGAGCATACAGGTCGCAGTGGTGGGTAGTATATGGGGCTTTGGTGACCAAACGGATGACACTGTGATAGACTGCATCCAGTTTATTGAGTAGGGTATTGGAGGCTATTTTGTAAATGACATCGCCGAAGTCGAGGATCGGTAGGATGGTCAGTTTTACGAAGGTATGTTTGGCCGCATGAGTGAAGGATGCTTTGTTGCGAAATAGGAAGCCGATTCTAGATTTAATTTTGGATTGGAGATGCTTAATGTGAGTCTGGAAGGAGAGTTGACAGTCTAACCAGACACCTAGGTATTTGTAGTTGTCCACATATTCTATGTCAGAACCATCCAGAGTAGTGATGCTGGACAGGCGGGCAGGTACGGGCAGTGATCAGTTGAAGAGCATGCATTTAGTTTAACTTGCATTTAAGAGCAGTTGGAGGCCACAGAAGGAGAGTTGTATGGCATTGGAGGTTAGTTAACACAGTGTCCAAAGAAAGGCCAGAAGTATACAGAATGGTGTCATCTGCATAGAGGTGGATCAGAGAATCGCCAGCAGCAAGAGAGACATCATTGATGAATACAGAGAAGAGAGAAGGCCCGAGAATTGAACCCTGTTGCACCCCCATAGATAATGCCAGAGGTCCGGACAACAGGCCCTCCGATTTCACACACTGAACTCTATCAGAGAAGTAGTTGGTGAACCAGGCGAGGCAATCATTTGAGAGACCAAGGCTGTTGAGTCTGCCAATAAGAATGTGGTGATTGACAGAGTCGAAAGCCTTGGCCAGGTCGATGAATACGGCTGCACAGTAATGTCTCTTATCGATGGCGGTTATGATATCGTTTAGGACCTTGAGCGTGGCTGAGGTGCACCCATGACCAGCTCTGAAACCAGATTGCATAGCTTTTGAAAACCTTAGAAAGGCAGGGTAGGATATATATAGGTCTGTAGCAGTTTGGGTCTAGAGTGTCACCCCCTTTGAAGAGGGGGATGACCATGGCAGCTTTCCAATCTTTGGGAATCTCAGATGATACGAAAGAGAGGTTGAACAGGCTAGTAAAAGGGGTTGCAACAATTTCGGCAGATAATTTTAGAAAGAGAGGGTCCAGATTGTCTAGCCCAGCTGATTTGTAGTGGTCCAGATTTTGCAGCTCTTTCAGAACATCAGCTATCTGGATTTGGGTGAAGGAGAAATGGGGGAGGTTTGGGCGAGTTGCTGTGGGGGGTGCAGGGCTGTTGACAGGGGTAGGGGTAGCTAGGTGGAAATCATGGCCAGCTGTAGAAAAATGCTTATTGAAATTCTCAATTATAGTGGATTTATCGGTGGTGACAGTGCTTCCTAGCCTCAGTGCAGTGGGCAGCTGGGAGGAGGTGCTCTTATTCTCCATGGACTTTACAGTGTCCCAGAACTTTTTTGAGTTTGTGCTACAGGAAGCAAATTTCTACTTGAAAAAGCTAGCCTTAGCTTTCCTAACTGCCTGTGTATATTGGTTCCTAACTTCCCTGAAAAGTTGCATATCATGGGGCTATTCGATGCTAATGCAGAACGCCACAGGATGTTTTTGTGCTGGTCAAGGGCAGTCAGGCCTGGAGAGAACCAAGGGCTATATCTGTTCCTGGTTAAAAAGAATTGAAAGGGGCATGCTTATTTAAGATGGTGAGGAAGGCACTTAGAATAACCAGGCATCCTCTACTGACAGGATCAGGTCAATATCCTTCCAGGATACCCGGGCCAGGTCGATTAGAAAGGCCTGCTCACTGAAGTGTTTTAGGGAGCGTTTGACAGTGATGCGGGGTGATCGTTTGACCGCTGACCCATTACGGATGCAGGCAATGAGGCAGTGATCACTGAGATCTTGGTTGAAAACAGCAGAGGTGTATTTGGAGGGCAGGTTGGTTAGGATGATATCTATGAGGGTGCCCGTGTTTACGGATTTGGGGTTGTACCTGGTGGGTTCATTGATAATTTGTGTGAGATTGAGGGCATCAAGCTTAGATTGGAGGACGGCCGGGGTGTTAAGCATGTCCCAGCTTAGGTCACCTAGCAGCACGAGCTCTGACGATAGATGGGGGGCAATCAATTCACATATGGTGTCCAGGTCACAGCTGGGGGCAGAGGGTGGTCTACAGCAAGCGGCAACGGTGAGAGACTTGTTTCTGCAAAGGTGGATTTTTAAAATAAATAATCATAACATTTAAAACTATATAAATATAAAAATACATACAAAAATAAGACTCAATAATATAAAAAAAAATAAGTAACAAAGACAGAGTGTCACGGCTGTTCGAAGGATCGGACCAAAATGCAGCGTGTTCGTAGTTCCACATCTTTTATTTATTGTGAACCGTTTGCAAAACACCAAATACTTGAAAATACAAAACAAAACCAACAAACCGTGATGCAGCGAGGACAACACACTACTCAAAAGATAATAACCCACAAACAACAATGAGGAAAAAACCCTACTTAAATATGATCTCTAATCAGAGGCAATGAGGATCAGCTGCCTCCAATTAGAGATCAACCCCAAACAATCCCAAAATAGAAATAGAAAACTAGAACTAAACAAAGAAATAGAAAACATAGAACAACCCCCTGTCATGCCCTGCCCTACTCTACTATAGCAAATGACATCTTACTAGGGTCAGGACGTGATAAAGAGAAACAAATTGAGGTATATAAATACAAATAAAAGACAATCAAATTATTACAAATACCACTAATAATATTGCTAACAAAAAACAGAAATAAATCTACATTGACCAAATCCTATATCACACAAATACACAAATAGAAAAACACACTTATAAAGAAGAGAACCTGATTATTACACTATTGCACTTCAAAAAGAAACACACAAACTAAATTGCACAACTAATTGCATTACTAATTGCGTTAGTATTGTACCAAGTTAGAGGTGCGCTATTTGTTAGATTCCCCCGCAGTGGGGAGACCTGAGGTCAACCTAGCCCCGCCCCCCTACCTCGGGCTTCCAGTGGGGAGACCTGAGGTCAACCTACCCCCTCCCCCCTCCCCATCTTGTACTTCTGAGTGGGAGACCTTCCCAGGCAGTAGCCTGCCTAGCTCACAAACTAGAATCAGGGCGCCCACTCCGACAAGGTTAATTGACCCACAGTCCCACACGGTGACATGATGTCATTGACGTGACTTGCAAATGAGCGATAGAAAACCGATTGCACAAATGTCACCATTCCGAAATTATTATTATTAGACATTTTTTTATTTTTTGTGCCGCCCCCGGCAACAGGACGCCGTGGGGGCTGCCCATGTCACCTATACCTAAATCCACCACTGCACTGCAGAGTCAGCCTGGACCCTAGTCAGCCTGGACCCTAGTCAGCCTGGGACCTAGTCAGCCTGGACCGTAGTCAGCCTGGGCTCTAGTCAGCCTGGACCCTAGTCAGCCTGGACCCTAGTCAGCCTGGGCCCTAGTCAGCCTGGGACCTAGTCAGCCTGGGCCCTAGTCAGCCTGGGCCCTAGTTAGCCTGGGCTCTAGTCAGCCTGGGACCTAGTCAGCCTGGGACCTAGTCAGCCTGGGCCCTAGTTAGCCTGGGCTCTAGTCAGCCTGGGACCTAGTCAGCCTGGGACCTAGTCAGCCTGGAACCTAGTCAGCCTGGGCCCTAGTCAGCCTGGGACCTAGTCAGCCTGGACCCTAGTCAGCCTGGGCCCTAGTCAGCCTGGGACCTAGTCAGCCTGGACCCTAGTCAGCCTGGGCCCTAGTCAGCCTGGGACCTAGTCAGCCTGGACCTTAGTCAGTCTGGACCCTAGTCAGCCTGGGCTCTAGTCAGCCTGGACCCTAGTCAGCCTGGACCCTAGTCACCATGGACCCTAGTCAGCATGGACCCTAGTCAGCATGGACCCTAGTCACCATGGACCATAGTCAGCCTGGACCCTAGTCACCATGGACCCTAGTCAGCATGGACCCTAGTCACCATGGACCCTAGTCAGCATGGACCCTAGTCAGCATGGACCCTAGTCACCATGGACCCTAGTCAGCCTGGACCCTAGTCAGCCTGGACCCTAGTCAGCATGGACCCTAGTCACCATGGACCCCAGTCAGCCTGACCGTAGTCAGCCTGGACCTTAGTCAGTCTGGACCCTAGTCAGCCTGGGCTCTAGTCAGCCTGGGACCTAGTCAGCCTGGACCCTAGTCAGCCTGGGCCATAGTCAGCCTGGGCCCTAGTCAGACTGGGCCCTAGTCAGTCTGGACCATGTCAGCCTGGGCCCAAGTCAGCCTGGACCCTAGTCAGCCTTGGCCCAAGTCAGCCTGGGCCCATGTCAGTCTGGACCCTAGTCAGCCTGGACACTAGTCAGCCTGGATCCTAGTCAGCATGGACCTTAGTCAGCCTGACCGTAGTCAGCCTGGACCGTAGTCAGCCTGGACCGTAGTCAGCCTGGACCCTTGTTAGCCTGGACCCTAGTCAGTGTGAGCCCTAGTCAGCCTGGACCTTAGTCAGCCTGACCCTAGTCAGCCTGGACCCTAGTCAGCCTGACCGTAGTCAGCCTGGACCCTGGTCAGCCTGGACCTTAGTCAGCCTGACCCTAGTCAGCCTGGGCCCTAGTCAGCCTGGGCCCTAGTCAGCCTGGACCCTAGTCAGCCTGGGCCGTAGTCAGCCTGGGCCCTAGTCAGCCTGGGCCCTAGTCAGCCTGGGCCCTAGTCAGTCTGGACCCTGTCAGCCTGGGCCCAAGTCAGCCTGGACCCTAGTCAGCCTGGGCCCAAGTCAGCCTGGACCCTAGACAGTCTGGGCCCTAGTTAGCCTGACTCTAGTCAGCCGGGGCCTAGTCAGCCTGGGCCCTAGTCAGCAAGGACCCTAGTCAGTCTGGGCCCTAATCAGCCTGGATCTTATTCAGCCTGGACCCTAGTCAGCCTGGACCCTAGTCAGCCTGGACCCTAGTCAGCCTGACCGTAGTCAGTCTGGGCCCTAGTCAGCCTGGACCCTAGTCAACATCAGAGCACTAAATAGAGAATAGGGTTCCATTTAGGACGCAGCCTGGGACTGTTTGGGAGGCCGGCCTTACCCCTCCTCACCCCTCCTGCCTCCCTACAGGGCCTGTCCAGGGTACACCATTGGAAGCCAGACTAACCCAAGGTTTTTTATTTTATCTTTATTTAACTAGGCAAGTCAGTTAAGAACAAATTCTTATTTACAATGACACCCTAGGAACCGTGGGTTAACTGCCTTTAACAGGAGCAGAACAACAGACTTTATCCTTGTCAGGTCATTGATTTGATCTAGAAACCTTTCAGTTACTGGCCCAACATTCTAACGACTATGCTACCTGCCACCCAAGGTAAGACTGAAGGCAGGGTAACTACGCGAGGGGTAGACTATTAAAGTTACTGTTTCCACATCATACAGAGTTAGACTGTTATAGTTACTGTTTCTACAGAGTTAGACTGTTATAGTTACTGTTTCTACATAATACAGAGTTAGACTGTTATAGTTACTGTTTCTACATAATACAGAGTTAGACTGTTATAGTTACTGTTTCTACAGAGTTAGACTGTTATAATTACTGTTTCTACAGAGTTAGACTGTTATAGTTACTGTTTCTACATAATACAGAGTTAGACTGTTATAGTTACTGTTTCTACATAATACAGAGTTAGACTGTTATAGTTACTGTTTCTACAGAGTTAGACTGTTATAGTTACTGTTTCTACAGAGTTAGACTGTTATAGTTACTGTTTCTACAGAGTTAGACTGTTTTAGTTACTGTTTCTACAGAGTTAGACTGTTTTAGTTACTGTTTCTACAGAGTTAGACTGTTATAGTTACTGTTTCTACAGAGTTAGACTGTTATAGTTACTGTTTCTACAGAGTTAGGCTGTTATAGTTACTGTTTCTACATAATACAGAGTTAGACTGTTATAGTTACTGTTTCTACAGATTTAGACTGTTATCGTTACTGTTTCTATATAATACAGAGTTAGACTGTTATAGATACTGTTTCTACAGATTTAGACTGTTATAGTTACTGTTTCTACAGAGTTAGACTGTTATAGTTACTGTTTCTACAGAGTTAGACTGTTATAGTTACTGTTTCTACATAATACAGAGTTAGACTGTTATAGTTACTGTTTCTACAGAGTTAGACTGTTATAGTTACTGTTTCTACAGAGTTAGACTGTTATAGTTACTGTTTCTACAGAGTTAGACTGTTTTAGTTACTGTTTCTACAGAGTTAGACTGTTATAGTTACTGTTTCTTCAGAGTTAGACTGTTATAGTTACTGTTTCTACATAATACAGAGTTAGACTGTTATAGTAACTGTTTCTACAGAGTTAGGCTGTTATAGTTACTGTTTCTACATAATACAGAGTTAGACTGTTATAGTTACTGTTTCTACATAATACAGAGTTAGACTGTTATAGTTACTGTTTCTACAGAGTTAGACTGTTATAGTTACTGTTTCTACAGAGTTAGACTGTTATAGTTACTGTTTCTACAGAGTTAGACTGTTTTAGTTACTGTTTCTACAGAGTTAGACTGTTTTAGTTAATGTTTCTACAGAGTTAGACTGTTATAGTTACTGTTTCTACAGAGTTAGACTGTTATAGTTACTGTTTCTACAGAGTTAGGCTGTTATAGTTACTGTTTCTACATAATACAGAGTTAGACTGTTATAGTTACTGTTTCTACAGATTTAGACTGTTATCGTTACTGTTTCTATATAATACAGAGTTAGACTGTTATAGTTACTGTTTCTGCAGAGTTAGACTGTTTTAGTTACTGTTTCTACAGAGTTAGACTGTTATAGTTACTGTTTCTAAAGAGTTAGACTATTATAGTTACTGTTTCTACATAATACAGAGTTAGACTGTTATAGTTACTGTTTCTACAGAGTTAGACTGTTATAGTTACTGTTTCTACAGAGTTAGACTGTTATAGTTACTGTTTCTACATAATACAGAGTTAGACTGTTATAGTTACTGTTTCTACAGAGTTAGACTGTTATAGTTACTGTTTCTACAGAGATAGACTGTTATAGTTACTGTTTCTACAGAGTTAGACTGTTTTAGTTACTGTTTCTACAGAGTTAGACTGTTATAGTTACTGTTTCTACATAATAAAGAGTTAGACTGTTATAGTTACTGTTTCTTCAGAGTTAGACTGTTTTAGTTACTGTTTCTACATAACACAGAGTTAGACTGTTATAGTTACTGTTTCTACATAATACAGAGTTAGACTGTTATAGTTACTGTTTCTACAGATTTAGACTGTTATAGTTACTGTTTCTACAGAGTTAGATTGTTATAGTTACTGTTTCTACAGAGTTAGACTGTTTTAGTTACTGTTTCTACATAATACAGAGTTAGACTGTTATAGTTACTGTTTCTACATAATACAGAGTTAGACTGTTATAGTTACTGTTTCTTCAGAGTTAGACTGTTTTAGTTACTGTTTCTACATAATACAGAGTTAGACTGTTATAGTTACTGTTTCTACATAATACAGAGTTAGACTGTTATAGTTATTGTTTCTACAGAGTTAGACTGTTATAGTTACTGTTTCTACAGAGTTAGACTGTTATAGTTACTGTTTCTACAGAGGTAGACTGTTGTAGTTACTGTTTCTACAGAGTTAGACTATTATAGTTACTGTTTCTACATAATACAGAGTTAGACTGTTATAGTTACTGTTTCTACAGAGTTAGACTGTTATAGTTACTGTTTCTACAGAGTTAGATTGTTATAGTTACTGTTTCTACAGAGTTAGACTGTTATAGTTATTGTTTCTACAGAGTTAGACTGTTATAGTTACTGTTTCTACATAATACAGAGTTAGACTGTTATAGTTACTGTTTCTACAGAGTTAGACTGTTATAGTTATTGTTTCTACAGAGTTAGACTGTTATAGTTACTGTTTCTACATAATACAGAGTTAGACTGTTATAGTTACTGTTTCTACAGATTTAGACTGTTATAGTTACTGTTTCTACATAATACAGAGTTAGACTGTTATAGTTACTGTTTCTACATAATACAGAGTTAGACTGTTAAAGTTACTGTTTCTACATAATACAGAGTTAGACTGTTATAGTTACTGTTTCTACAGAGTTAGACTGTTATAGTTACTGTTTCTACATAATACAGAGTTAGACTGTTATAGTTACTGTTTCTACATAATACAGAGTTAGACTGTTATAGTTACTGTTTCTACATAATACAGAGTTAGACTGTTATAGTTACTGTTTCTACAGATTTAGACTGTTATAGTTACTGTTTCTATATAATACAGAGTTAGACTGTTTTAGTTACTGTTTCAATATAATACAGAGTTAGACTGTTATAGTTACTGTTTCTACAGAGTTAGACTGTTATAGTTACTGTTTCTATATAATACAGAGTTAGACTGTTTTAGTTACTGTTTCTATATAATACAGAGTTAGACTGTTATAGTTACTGTTTCTACAGAGTTAGACTGTTATAGTTACTGTTTCTATATAATACAGAGTTAGACTGTTTTAGTTACTGTTTCTATATAATACAGAGTTAGACTGTTATAGTTACTGTTTCTACAGAGGTAGACTGTTATAGTTACTGTTTCTACAGAGTTAGACTGTTATAGTTACTGTTTCTATATAATACAGAGTTAGACTGTTATAGTTACTGTTTCTACAGAGTTAGACTGTTATAGTTACTGTTTCTACAGAGTTAGACTGTTATAGTTACTGTTTCTACATAATACAGAGTTAGACTGTTATAGTTACTGTTTCTACAGAGTTAGACTGTTATAGTTACTGTTTCTACAGAGTTAGACTGTTATAGTTACTGTTTCTACATAATACAGAGTTAGACTGTTATAGTTACTGTTTCTACAGATTTAGACTGTTATAGTTACTGTTTCTATATAATACAGAGTTAGACTGTTATAGTTACTGTTTCTACAGAGTTAGACTGTTATAGTTACTGTTTCTACAGAGTTAGACTATTATAGTTACTGTTTCTACATAATACAGAGTTAGACTGTTATAGTTACTGTTTCTACAGAGTTAGACTGTTATAGTTACTGTTTCTACAGAGGTAGACTGTTGTAGTTACTGTTTCTACAGAGTTAGACTGTTATAGTTACTGTTTCTACAGAGTTAGACTGTTTTAGTTACTGTTTCTACAGAGTTAGACTATTATAGTTACTGTTTCTACATAATACAGAGTTAGACTGTTATAGTTACTGTTTCTACAGAGTTAGACTGTTATAGTTACTGTTTCTACATAATACAGAGTTAGACTGTTATAGTTACTGTTTCTACAGAGTTAGACTGTTATAGTTACTGTTTCTACAGAGTTAGATTGTTATAGTTACTGTTTCTACATAATACAGAGTTAGACTGTTATAGTTACTGTTTCTACATAATACAGAATTAGACTATTATAGTTACTGTTTCTACAGAGGTAGACTGTTGTAGTTACTGTTTCTACAGAGTTAGACTGTTATAGTTACTGTTTCTACAGAGTTAGACTGTTATAGTTACTGTTTCTACAGAGGTAGACTGTTGTTGTTACTGTTTCTACAGAGTTAGACTGTTATAGTTACTGTTTCTACATAATACAGAGTTAGACTGTTATAGTTACTGTTTCTACATAATACAGACTTAGACTGTTATAGTTACTGTTTCTACAGATTTAGACTGTTATAGTTACTGTTTCTACATAATACAGAATTAGACTGTTATAGTTACTGTTTCTACAGAGTTAGACTGTTATAGTTACTGTGTCTACATAATACAGAGTTAGACTGTTATAGTTACTGTTTCTACAGAGTTAGACTGTTATAGTTACTGTTTCTACAGATTTAGACTGTTATAGTTACTGTTTGTATATAATACAGAGTTAGACTGTTATAGTTACTGTTTCTACAGAGTTAGACTGTTATAGTTACTGTTTCTACAGAGTTAGACTGTTATAGTTACTGTTTCTACATAATACAGAGTTAGACTGTTATAGTTACTGTTTCTACAGAGTTAGACTGTTATAGTTACTGTTTCTACAGATTTAGACTGTTATAGTTACTGTTTGTATATAATACAGAGTTAGACTGTTATAGTTACTGTTTCTACAGAGTTAGACTGTTATAGTTACTGTTTCTACAGAGTTAGACTATTATAGTTACTGTTTCTACATAATACAGAGTTAGACTGTTATAGTTACTGTTTCTACAGAGTTAGACTGTTATAGTTACTGTTTCTACAGAGTTAGACTGTTATAGTTACTGTTTCTACAGAGGTAGACTGTTGTAGTTACTGTTTCTACAGAGTTAGACTGTTATAGTTACTGTTTCTACAGAGTTAGACTGTTATAGTTACTGTTTCTACAGAGTTAGACTATTATAGTTAATGTTTCTACATAATACAGAGTTAGACTGTTATAGTTACTGTTTCTACAGAGTTAGACTGTTATAGTTACTGTTTCTACAGAGGTAGACTGTTGTAGTTACTGTTTCTACAGAGTTAGACTGTTATAGTTACTGTTTCTACAGAGTTAGACTGTTTTAGTTACTGTTTCTACAGAGTTAGACTATTATAGTTACTGTTTCTACATAATACAGAGTTAGACTGTTATAGTTACTGTTTCTACAGAGTTAGACTGTTATAGTTACTGTTTCTACAGAGTTAGACTGTTGTAGTTACTGTTTCTACAGAGTTAGACTGTTATAGTTACTGTTTCTACAGAGTTAGATTGTTATAGTTACTGTTTCTACATAATACAGAGTTAGACTGTTATAGTTACTGTTTCTACAGAGTTAGACTGTTATAGTTACTGTTTCTACAGAGGTAGACTGTTATAGTTACTGTTTCTACAGAGGTAGACTGTTGTTGTTACTGTTTCTACAGAGTTAGACTGTTATAGTTACTGTTTCTACAGAGTTAGACTGTTGTAGTTACTGTTTCTACAGAGTTAGACTGTTATAGTTATTGTTTCTACAGAGTTAGACTGTTATAGTTACTGTTTCTACATAATACAGAGTTAGACTGTTATAGTTACTGTTTCTACAGATTTAGACTGTTATAGTTACTGTTTCTACATAATACAGAATTAGACTGTTATAGTTACTGTTTCTACAGAGTTAGACTGTTATAGTTACTGTTTCTACAGAGTTTGACTGTTATAGTTACTGTTTCTACATAATACAGAGTTAGACTGTTATAGTTACTGTTTCTACATAATACAGAGTTAGACTGTTATAGTTACTGTTTCTACAGAGTTAGACTGTTATAGTTACTGTTTCTACAGATTTAGACTGTTATAGTTACTGTTTCTATATAATACAGAGTTAGACTGTTATAGTTACTGTTTCTACAGAGTTAGACTGTTATAGTTACTGTTTCTACAGAGTTAGACTATTATAGTTACTGTTTCTACATAATACAGAGTTAGACTGTTATAGTTACTGTTTCTACAGAGTTAGACTGTTATAGTTACTGTTTCTACAGAGGTAGACTGTTGTAGTTACTGTTTCTACAGAGTTAGACTGTTATAGTTACTGTTTCTACAGAGTTAGACTGTTATAGTTACTGTTTCTACAGAGGTAGACTGTTGTAGTTACTGTTTCTACAGAGTTAGACTGTTATAGTTACTGTTTCTACAAAGTTAGACTGTTATAGTTACTGTTTCTACAGAGTTAGACTGTTATAGTTACTGTTTCTACAGAGGTAGACTGTTGTAGTTACTGTTTCTACAGAGTTAGACTGTTATAGTTACTGTTTCTACAGAGTTAGACTGTTATAGTTACTGTTTCTACAGAGTTAGACTATTATAGTTAATGTTTCTACATAATACAGAGTTAGACTGTTATAGTTACTGTTTCTACAGAGTTAGACTGTTATAGTTACTGTTTCTACAGAGGTAGACTGTTGTAGTTACTGTTTCTACAGAGTTAGACTGTTATAGTTACTGTTTCTACAGAGTTAGACTGTTTTAGTTACTGTTTCTACAGAGTTAGACTATTATAGTTACTGTTTCTACATAATACAGAGTTAGACTGTTATAGTTACTGTTTCTACAGAGTTAGACTGTTATAGTTACTGTTTCTACAGAGTTAGACTGTTGTAGTTACTGTTTCTACAGAGTTAGACTGTTATAGTTACTGTTTCTACAGAGTTAGATTGTTATAGTTACTGTTTCTACATAATACAGAGTTAGACTGTTATAGTTACTGTTTCTACATAGTTAGACTGTTATAGTTACTGTTTCTACAGAGGTAGACTGTTGTTGTTACTGTTTCTACAGAGTTAGACTGTTATAGTTATTGTTTCTACAGAGTTAGACTGTTATAGTTACTGTTTCTACATAATACAGAGTTAGACTGTTATAGTTACTGTTTCTACAGATTTAGACTGTTATAGTTACTGTTTCTACATAATACAGAATTAGACTGTTATAGTTACTGTTTCTACAGAGTTAGACTGTTATAGTTACTGTTTCTACAGAGTTTGACTGTTATAGTTACTGTTTCTACATAATACAGAGTTAGACTGTTATAGTTACTGTTTCTACATAATACAGAGTTAGACTGTTATAGTTACTGTTTCTACAGAGTTAGACTGTTATAGTTACTGTTTCTACAGATTTAGACTGTTATAGTTACTGTTTCTATATAATACAGAGTTAGACTGTTATAGTTACTGTTTCTACAGAGTTAGACTGTTATAGTTACTGTTTCTACAGAGTTAGACTATTATAGTTACTGTTTCTACATAATACAGAGTTAGACTGTTATAGTTACTGTTTCTACAGAGTTAGACTGTTATAGTTACTGTTTCTACAGAGGTAGACTGTTGTAGTTACTGTTTCTACAGAGTTAGACTGTTATAGTTACTGTTTCTACAGAGTTAGACTGTTATAGTTACTGTTTCTACAGAGGTAGACTGTTGTAGTTACTGTTTCTACAGAGTTAGACTGTTATAGTTACTGTTTCTACAAAGTTAGACTGTTTTAGTTACTGTTTCTACAGAGTTAGACTGTTATAGTTACTGTTTCTACAGAGTTAGACTATTATAGTTACTGTTTCTACATAATACAGAGTTAGACTGTTATAGTTACTGTTTCTACAGAGTTAGACTGTTATAGTTACTGTTTCTACAGAGTTAGACTGTTGTAGTTACTGTTTCTACAGAGTTAGACTGTTATAGTTACTGTTTCTACATAATACAGAGTTAGACTGTTATAGTTACTGTTTCTACAGAGTTAGACTGTTATAGTTACTGTTTCTACAGAGTTAGACTGTTATAGTTACTGTTTCTACATAATACAGAGTTAGACTGTTATAGTTACTGTTTCTACAGAGTTAGACTGTTATAGTTACTGTTTCTACAGAGTTAGATTGTTATAGTTACTGTTTCTACAGAGTTAGACTGTTATAGTTACTGTTTCTACAGAGTTAGATTGTTATAGTTACTGTTTCTACAGAGTTAGACTGTTTTAGTTACTGTTTCTACATAATACAGAGTTAGACTGTTATAGTTACTGTTTCTACATAATACAGAGTTAGACTGTTATAGTTACTGTTTCTACAGATTTAGACTGTTATAGTTACTGTTTCTACATAATACAGAATTAGACTGTTATAGTTACTGTTTCTACAGAGTTAGACTGTTATAGTTACTGTTTCTACAGAGTTAGACTGTTATAGTTACTGTTTCTACAGTGTTAGACTGTTTTAGTTACTGTTTCTACAGAGTTAGACTGTTATAGTTACTGTTTCTACATAATACAGAGGTAGACTGTTATAGTTACTGTTTCTACAGATTTAGACTGTTATCGTTACTGTTTCTATATAATACAGAGTTAGACTGTTATAGTTACTGTTTCTACAGAGTTAGACTGTTATAGTTACTGTTTCTACAGAGTTAGACTGTTATAGTTACTGTTTCTACAGAGTTAGACTGTTATAGTTACTGTTTCTACAGAGTTAGACTGTTATAGTTACTGTTTCTACAGAGTTAGACTGTTATAGTTACTGTTTCTACAGAGTTAGACTGTTATAGTTACTGTTTCTACAGAGTTGGACTGTTATAGTTACTGTTTCTACAGAGTTAGACTGTTATAGTTACTGTTTCTACAGAGTTAGACTGTTATAGTTACTGTTTCTACAGAGTTAGACTGTTATAGTTACTGTTTCTACAGAGTTAGACTGTTTTAGTTACTGTTTCTACATAATACAGAGTTAGACTGTTATAGTTACTGTTTCTACATAATACAGAGTTAGACTGTTATAGTTACTGTTTCTACAGAGTTAGACTGTTATAGTTACTGTTTCTACAGTGTTAGACTGTTATAGTTACTGTTTCTACAGAGTTAGACTGTTATAGTTACTGTTTCTACAGAGTTAGACTGTTATAGTTACTGTTTCTACAGAGTTAGACTGTTATAGTTACTGTTTCTACAGAGTTAGACTGTTATAGTTACTGTTTCTACATAATACAGAGTTAGACTGTTATAGTTACTGTTTCTACAGAGTTAGACTGTTATAGTTACTGTTTCTACAGAGTTAGACTGTTGTTAGTTACTGTTTCTACAGAGTTAGACTGTTATAGTTACTGTTTCTACATAATACAGAGTTAGACTGTTATAGTTACTGTTTCTACAGTGTTAGACTGTTATAGTTACTGTTTCTACTTAGTTAGACTGTTGTAGTTACTGTTTCTACAGAGTTAGACTGTTATAGTTACTGTTTCTACATAATACAGAGTTAGACTGTTATAGTTACTGTTTCTACAGAGTTAGACTGTTATAGTTACTGTTTCTACAGAGTTAGATTGTTATAGTTACTGTTTCTACATAATACAGAGTTAGACTGTTATAGTTACTGTTTCTACATAATACAGAATTAGACTATTATAGTTACTGTTTCTACAGAGGTAGACTGTTGTAGTTACTGTTTCTACAGAGTTAGACTGTTATAGTTACGGTTGCTACAGAGTTAGACTGTTATAGTTACTGTTTCTACAGAGGTAGACTGTTGTAGTTACTGTTTCTACAGAGTTAGACTGTTATAGTTACTGTTTCTACAGAGTTAGACTGTTATAGTTACTGTTTCTACAGAGGTAGACTGTTGTTGTTACTGTTTCTACAGAGTTAGACTGTTATAGTTACTGTTTCTACATAATACAGAGTTAGACTGTTATAGTTACTGTTTCTACAGAGTTAGACTGTTATAGTTACTGTTTCTACAGAGTTAGACTGTTATAGTTACTGTTTCTACATAATACAGAGTTAGACTGTTATAGTTACTGTTTCTACATAATACAGAGTTAGACTGTTATAGTTACTGTTTCTACAGAGTTAGACTGTTATAGTTACTGTTTCTACAGAGTTAGACTGTTATAGTTACTGTTTCTACAGAGTTAGACTGTTATAGTTACTGTTTCTACAGAGTTAGACTGTTATAGTTACTGTTTCTACATAATACAGAGTTAGACTGTTATAGTTACTGTTTCTACATAATACAGAGTTAGACTGTTATAGTTACTGTTTCTACATAATACAGAGTTAGACTGTTATAGTTACTGTTTCTACAGAGTTAGACTGTTATAGTTACTGTTTCTACAGAGGTAGACTGTTGTAGTTACTGTTTCTACAGAGTTAGACTGTTATAGTTACGGTTGCTACAGAGTTAGACTGTTATAGTTACTGTTTCTACAGAGGTAGACTGTTGTAGTTACTGTTTCTACAGAGTTAGACTGTTATAGTTACTGTTTCTACAGAGTTAGACTGTTATAGTTACTGTTTCTACATAATACAGAGTTAGACTGTTATAGTTACTGTTTCTACATAATACAGAGTTAGACTGTTATAGTTACTGTTTCTACAGAGTTAGACTGTTATAGTTACTGTTTCTACATAATACAGAGTTAGACTGTTATAGTTACTGTTTCTACAGAGTTAGACTGTTATAGTTACTGTTTCTACATAATACAGAGTTAGACTGTTATAGTTACTGTTTCTACAGAGTTAGACTGTTATAGTTACTGTTTCTACAGAGGTAGACTGTTGTAGTTACTGTTTCTACAGAGTTAGACTGTTATAGTTACTGTTTCTACAGAGTTAGACTGTTATAGTTACTGTTTCTACAGAGTTAGACTATTATAGTTACTGTTTCTACATAATACAGAGTTAGACTGTTATAGTTACTGTTTCTACAGAGTTAGACTGTTATAGTTACTGTTTCTACAGAGGTAGACTGTTGTAGTTACTGTTTCTACAGAGTTAGACTGTTATAGTTACTGTTTCTACAGAGTTAGACTGTTTTAGTTACTGTTTCTACAGAGTTAGACTATTATAGTTACTGTTTCTACATAATACAGAGTTAGACTGTTATAGTTACTGTTTCTACAGAGTTAGACTGTTATAGTTACTGTTTCTACAGAGTTAGACTGTTGTAGTTACTGTTTCTACAGAGTTAGACTGTTATAGTTACTGTTTCTACATAATACAGAGTTAGACTGTTATAGTTACTGTTTCTACAGAGTTAGACTGTTATAGTTACTGTTTCTACAGAGTTAGACTGTTATAGTTACTGTTTCTACATAATACAGAGTTAGACTGTTATAGTTACTGTTTCTACATAATACAGAGTTAGACTGTTATAGTTACTGTTTCTACAGAGTTAGACTGTTATAGTTACTGTTTCTACAGAGTTAGACTGTTATAGTTACTGTTTCTACATAATACAGAGTTAGACTGTTATAGTTACTGTTTCTACAGAGTTAGACTGTTATAGTTACTGTTTCTACAGATTTAGACTGTTATAGTTACTGTTTCTATATAATACAGAGTTAGACTGTTATAGTTACTGTTTCTACAGAGTTAGACTGTTATAGTTACTGTTTCTACAGAGTTAGACTATTATAGTTACTGTTTCTACATAATACAGAGTTAGACTGTTATAGTTACTGTTTCTACAGAGTTAGACTGTTATAGTTACTGTTTCTACAGAGGTAGACTGTTGTAGTTACTGTTTCTACAGAGTTAGACTGTTATAGTTACTGTTTCTACAGAGTTAGACTGTTATAGTTACTGTTTCTACAGAGGTAGACTGTTGTAGTTACTGTTTCTACAGAGTTAGACTGTTATAGTTACTGTTTCTACAAAGTTAGACTGTTTTAGTTACTGTTTCTACAGAGTTAGACTGTTATAGTTACTGTTTCTACAGAGTTAGACTATTATAGTTACTGTTTCTACATAATACAGAGTTAGACTGTTATAGTTACTGTTTCTACAGAGTTAGACTGTTATAGTTACTGTTTCTACAGAGTTAGACTGTTGTAGTTACTGTTTCTACAGAGTTAGACTGTTATAGTTACTGTTTCTACATAATACAGAGTTAGACTGTTATAGTTACTGTTTCTACAGAGTTAGACTGTTATAGTTACTGTTTCTACAGAGTTAGACTGTTATAGTTACTGTTTCTACAGAGTTAGACTGTTGTAGTTACTGTTTCTACAGAGTTAGACTGTTATAGTTACTGTTTCTACATAATACAGAGTTAGACTGTTATAGTTACTGTTTCTACAGAGTTAGACTGTTATAGTTACTGTTTCTACAGAGTTAGACTGTTATAGTTACTGTTTCTACATAATACAGAGTTAGACTGTTATAGTTACTGTTTCTACATAATACAGAGTTAGACTGTTATAGTTACTGTTTCTACAGAGTTAGACTGTTATAGTTACTGTTTCTACAGAGTTAGACTGTTATAGTTACTGTTTCTACAGAGTTAGACTGTTATAGTTACTGTTTCTACATAATACAGAGTTAGACTGTTATAGTTACTGTTTCTACAGAGTTAGACTGTTATAGTTACTGTTTCTACAGAGTTAGACTGTTATAGTTACTGTTTCTACAGAGTTAGACTGTTATAGTTACTGTTTCTACAGAGTTAGACTGTTATAGTTACTGTTTCTACAGAGTTAGACTGTTATAGTTACTGTTTCTACATAATACAGAGTTAGACTGTTATAGTTACTGTTTCTACAGAGTTAGACTGTTATAGTTACTGTTTCTACATAATACAGAGTTAGACTGTTATAGTTACTGTTTCTACAGAGTTAGACTGTTATAGTTACTGTTTCTACAGAGTTAGACTGTTATAGTTACTGTTTCTACAGAGTTAGACTGTTATAGTTACTGTTTCTACAGAGTTAGACTGTTATAGTTACTGTTTCTACATAATACAGAGTTAGACTGTTATAGTTACTGTTTCTACATAATACAGAGTTAGACTGTTATAGTTACTGTTTCTACAGAGTTAGACTGTTATAGTTACTGTTTCTACATAATACAGAGTTAGACTGTTATAGTTACTGTTTCTACAGAGTTAGACTGTTATAGTTACTGTTTCTACATAATACAGAGTTAGACTGTTATAGTTACTGTTTCTACAGAGTTAGACTGTTATAGTTACTGTTTCTACATAATACAGAGTTAGACTGTTATAGTTACTGTTTCTACAGAGGTAGACTGTTGTAGTTACTGTTTCTACAGAGTTAGACTGTTATAGTTACGGTTGCTACAGAGTTAGACTGTTATAGTTACTGTTTCTACAGAGGTAGACTGTTGTAGTTACTGTTTCTACAGAGTTAGACTGTTATAGTTACTGTTTCTACAGAGTTAGACTGTTATAGTTACTGTTTCTACAGAGGTAGACTGTTGTTGTTACTGTTTCTACAGAGTTAGACTGTTATAGTTACTGTTTCTACAGAGTTAGACTGTTATAGTTACTGTTTCTACATAATACAGAGTTAGACTGTTATAGTTACTGTTTCTACAGATTTAGACTGTTATAGTTACTGTTTCTACATAATACAGAATTAGACTGTTATAGTTACTGTTTCTACAGAGTTAGACTGTTATAGTTACTGTTTCTACATAATACAGAGTTAGACTGTTATAGTTACTGTTTCTACAGAGTTAGACTGTTATAGTTACTGTTTCTACATAATACAGAGTTAGACTGTTATAGTTACTGTTTCTACAGAGTTAGACTGTTATAGTTACTGTTTCTACAGAGTTAGACTGTTATAGTTACTGTTTCTACAGAGTTAGACTGTTATAGTTACTGTTTCTACATAATACAGAGTTAGACTGTTATAGTTACTGTTTCTACAGAGTTAGACTGTTATAGTTACTGTTTCTACAGAGTTAGACTGTTGTAGTTACTGTTTCTACAGAGTTAGACTGTTATAGTTACTGTTTCTACATAATACAGAGTTAGACTGTTATAGTTACTGTTTCTACAGAGTTAGACTGTTATAGTTACTGTTTCTACAGAGTTAGACTGTTATAGTTACTGTTTCTACATAATACAGAGTTAGACTGTTATAGTTACTGTTTCTACAGAGTTAGACTGTTATAGTTACTGTTTCTACAGAGTTAGATTGTTATAGTTACTGTTTCTACATAATACAGAGTTAGACTGTTATAGTTACTGTTTCTACATAATACAGAATTAGACTATTATAGTTACTGTTTCTACAGAGGTAGACTGTTGTAGTTACTGTTTCTACAGAGTTAGACTGTTATAGTTACGGTTGCTACAGAGTTAGACTGTTATAGTTACTGTTTCTACAGAGGTAGACTGTTGTAGTTACTGTTTCTACAGAGTTAGACTGTTATAGTTACTGTTTCTACAGAGTTAGACTGTTATAGTTACTGTTTCTACAGAGGTAGACTGTTGTTGTTACTGTTTCTACAGAGTTAGACTGTTATAGTTACTGTTTCTACATAATACAGAGTTAGACTGTTATAGTTACTGTTTCTACATAATACAGAGTTAGACTGTTATAGTTACTGTTTCTACAGATTTAGACTGTTATAGTTACTGTTTCTACATAATACAGAATTAGACTGTTATAGTTACTGTTTCTACAGAGTTAGACTGTTATAGTTACTGTGTCTACATAATACAGAGTTAGACTGTTATAGTTACTGTTTCTACAGAGTTTGACTGTTATAGTTACTGTTTCTACATAATACAGAGTTAGACTGTTATAGTTACTGTTTCTACATAATACAGAGTTAGACTGTTATAGTTACTGTTTCTACAGAGTTAGACTGTTATAGTTACTGTTTCTACAGATTTAGACTGTTATAGTTACTGTTTCTACATAATACAGAGTTAGACTGTTATAGTTACTGTTTCTACATAATACAGAGTTAGACTGTTATAGTTACTGTTTCTACAGAGTTAGACTGTTATAGTTACTGTTTCTACAGAGTTAGACTGTTATAGTTACTGTTTCTACATAATACAGAGTTAGACTGTTATAGTTACTGTTTCTACAGAGTTAGACTGTTATAGTTACTGTTTCTACAGAGGTAGACTGTTGTAGTTACTGTTTCTACAGAGTTAGACTGTTATAGTTACTGTTTCTACAGAGTTAGACTGTTATAGTTACTGTTTCTACAGAGTTAGACTATTATAGTTAATGTTTCTACATAATACAGAGTTAGACTGTTATAGTTACTGTTTCTACAGAGTTAGACTGTTATAGTTACTGTTTCTACAGAGGTAGACTGTTGTAGTTACTGTTTCTACAGAGTTAGACTGTTATAGTTACTGTTTCTACAGAGTTAGACTGTTATAGTTACTGTTTCTACAGAGTTAGACTGTTATAGTTACTGTTTCTACAGAGTTAGACTGTTTTAGTTACTGTTTCTACAGAGTTAGACTGTTATAGTTACTGTTTCTACAGAGGTAGACTGTTATAGTTACAGTTTCTACAGAGTTAGACTGTTATAGTTACTGTTTCTACAGAGGTAGACTGTTGTAGTTACTGTTTCTACAGAGTTAGACTGTTATAGTTACTGTTTCTACAGAGTTAGACTGTTATAGTTACTGTTTCTACAGAGTTAGACTGTTATAGTTACTGTTTCTACAGAGTTAGATTGTTATAGTTACTGTTTCTACATAATACAGAGTTAGACTGTTATAGTTACTGTTTCTACAGAGTTAGACTGTTATAGTTACTGTTTCTACAGAGGTAGACTGTTGTAGTTACTGTTTCTACAGAGTTAGACTGTTATAGTTACTGTTTCTACAGAGTTAGACTGTTATAGTTACTGTTTCTACAGAGGTAGACTGTTGTTGTTACTGTTTCTACAGAGTTAGACTGTTATAGTTACTGTTTCTACAGAGGTAGACTGTTGTTGTTACTGTTTCTACAGAGTTAGACTGTTATAGTTACTGTTTCTACATAATACAGAGTTAGACTGTTATAGTTACTGTTTCTACAGATTTAGACTGTTATAGTTACTGTTTCTACATAATACAGAATTAGACTGTTATAGTTACTGTTTCTACAGAGTTAGACTGTTATAGTTACTGTGTCTACATATTACAGAGTTAGACTGTTATAGTTACTGTTTCTACAGAGTTTGACTGTTATAGTTACTGTTTCTACATAATACAGAGTTAGACTGTTATAGTTACTGTTTCTACATAATACAGAGTTAGACTGTTATAGTTACTGTTTCTACAGAGTTAGACTGTTATAGTTACTGTTTCTACAGATTTAGACTGTTATAGTTACTGTTTCTATATAATACAGAGTTAGACTGTTATAGTTACTGTTTCTACAGAGTTAGACTGTTATAGTTACTGTTTCTACAGAGTTAGACTATTATAGTTACTGTTTCTACATAATACAGAGTTAGACTGTTATAGTTACTGTTTCTACAGAGTTAGACTGTTATAGTTACTGTTTCTACAGAGGTAGACTGTTGTAGTTACTGTTTCTACAGAGTTAGACTGTTATAGTTACTGTTTCTACAGAGTTAGACTGTTATAGTTACTGTTTCTACAGAGGTAGACTGTTGTAGTTACTGTTTCTACAGAGTTAGACTGTTATAGTTACTGTTTCTACATAATACAGAGTTAGACTGTTATAGTTACTGTTTCTACAGAGTTAGACTGTTATAGTTACTGTTTCTACAGAGTTAGACTGTTGTAGTTACTGTTTCTACAGAGTTAGACTGTTATAGTTACTGTTTCTACAGAGTTAGACTGTTATAGTTACTGTTTCTACATAATACAGAGTTAGACTGTTATAGTTACTGTTTCTACATAATACAGAGTTAGACTGTTATAGTTACTGTTTCTACAGAGTTAGACTGTTATAGTTACTGTTTCTACAGAGTTAGACTGTTATAGTTACTGTTTCTATATAATACAGAGTTAGACTGTTATAGTTACTGTTTCTACAGAGTTAGACTGTTATAGTTACTGTTTCTACAGAGTTAGACTATTATAGTTACTGTTTCTACATAATACAGAGTTAGACTGTTATAGTTACTGTTTCTACAGAGTTAGACTGTTATAGTTACTGTTTCTACAGAGGTAGACTGTTGTAGTTACTGTTTCTACAGAGTTAGACTGTTATAGTTACTGTTTCTACAGAGTTAGACTGTTATAGTTACTGTTTCTACAGAGTTAGACTATTATAGTTAATGTTTCTACATAATACAGAGTTAGACTGTTATAGTTACTGTTTCTACAGAGTTAGACTGTTATAGTTACTGTTTCTACAGAGGTAGACTGTTGTAGTTACTGTTTCTACAGAGTTAGACTGTTATAGTTACTGTTTCTACAGAGTTAGACTGTTTTAGTTACTGTTTCTACAGAGTTAGACTATTATAGTTACTGTTTCTACATAATACAGAGTTAGACTGTTATAGTTACTGTTTCTACAGTGTTAGACTGTTATAGTTACTGTTTCTACAGAGTTAGACTGTTGTAGTTACTGTTTCTACAGAGTTAGACTGTTATAGTTACTGTTTCTACATAATACAGAGTTAGACTGTTATAGTTACTGTTTCTACAGAGTTAGACTGTTATAGTTACTGTTTCTACAGAGTTAGATTGTTATAGTTACTGTTTCTATATAATACAGAGTTAGACTGTTATAGTTACTGTTTCTACAGAGTTAGACTGTTATAGTTACTGTTTCTACAGAGTTAGACTGTTATAGTTACTGTTTCTACAGAGTTAGTCTCTTATAGTTACTGTTTCTACAGAGTTAGACTGTTATAGTTACTGTTTCTACAGAGTTGGACTGTTATAGTTACTGTTTCTACATAATACAGAGTTAGACTGTTATAGTTACTGTTTCTACAGAGTTAGACTGTTATAGTTACTGTTTCTACAGAGTTAGATTGTTATAGTTACTGTTTCTACATAATACAGAGTTAGACTGTTATAGTTACTGTTTCTACATAATACAGAGTTAGACTGTTATAGTTACTGTTTCTACAGAGTTAGACTGTTATAGTTACTGTTTCTACATAATACAGAGTTAGACTGTTATAGTTACTGTTTCTACAGAGTTAGACTGTTATAGTTACTGTTTCTACAGAGTTAGACTGTTATAGTTACTGTTTCTACAGAGTTAGACTGTTATAGTTACTGTTTCTACATCATACAGAGTTAGACTGTTATAGTTACTGTTTCTACAGAGTTAGACTGTTATAGTTACTGTTTCTACAGAGTTAGACTGTTATAGTTACTGTTTCTACAGAGTTAGACTGTTATAGTTACTGTTTCTACAGAGTTAGATTGTTATAGTTACTGTTTCTACATAATACAGAGTTAGACTGTTATAGTTACTGTTTCTACATAATACAGAATTAGACTGTTATAGTTACTTTTTCTACAGAGTTAGACTGTTATAGTTACTGTTTCTACATAATACAGAGTTAGACTGTTATAGTTACTGTTTCTACAGAGTTAGACTGTTATAGTTACTGTTTCTACATAATACAGAGTTAGACTGTTATAGTTACTGTTTCTACAGAGTTAGACTGTTATAGTTACTGTTTCTACAGAGTTAGACTGTTATAGTTACTGTTTCTACAGAGTTAGACTGTTATAGTTACTGTTTCTACATCATACAGAGTTAGACTGTTATAGTTACTGTTTCTACAGAGTTAGACTGTTATAATTACTGTTTCTACAGAGTTAGACTGTTATAGTTACTGTTTCTACAGAGTTAGACTGTTATAGTTACTGTTTCTACATAATACAGAGTTAGACTGTTATAGTTACTGTTTCTACAGAGTTAGACTGTTATAGTTACTGTTTCTACAGAGTTAGACTGTTATAGTTACTGTTTCTACAGAGTTAGACTGTTATAGTTACTGTTTCTACATAATACAGAGTTAGACTGTTTTAGTTACTGTTTCTACAGAGTTAGACTGTTATAGTTACTGTTTCTACAGAGTTAGACTGTTATAGTTACTGTTTCTACAGAGTTAGACTGTTATAGTTACTGTTTCTACATAATACAGAGTTAGACTGTTTTAGTTACTGTTTCTACAGAGTTAGACTGTTATAGTTACTGTTTCTACAGAGTTAGACTGTTATAGTTACTGTTTCTACAGAGTTAGACTGTTATAGTTACTGTTTCTACAGAGTTAGACTGTTATAGTTACTGTTTCTACAGAGTTAGACTGTTATAGTTACTGTTTCTACAGTTAGACTGTTATAGTTACTGTTTCTACATAATACAGAGTTAGACTGTTATAGTTACTGTTTCTACAGAGTTTGACTGTTATAGTTACTGTTTCTACATAATACAGAGTTAGACTGTTATAGTTACTGTTTCTACAGAGTTAGACTGTTATAGTTACTGTTTCTACAGAGTTAGATTGTTATAGTTACTGTTTCTACATAATACAGAGTTAGACTGTTATAGTTACTGTTTCTACATAATACAGAGTTAGACTGTTATAGTTACTGTTTCTACAGAGTTAGACTGTTATAGTTACTGTTTCTACATAATACAGAGTTAGACTGTTTTAGTTACTGTTTCTACAGAGTTAGACTGTTATAGTTTCTGTTTCTACAGAGTTAGACTGTTATAGTTACTGTTTCTACAGAGTTAGACCGTTATAGTTACTGTTTCTACATAATACAGAGTTAGACTGTTATAGTTACTGTTTCTACAGAGTTAGACTGTTATAGTTACTGTTTCTACAGAGTTAGACTGTTATAGTTACTGTTTCTACAGAGTTAGACTGTTATAGTTACTGTGTCTACATAATACAGAGTTAGACTGTTATAGTTACTGTTTCTACAGAGTTAGACTGTTATAGTTACTGTTTCTACATAATACAGAGTTAGACTGTTTTAGTTACTGTTTCTACAGAGTTAGACTGTTTTAGTTACTGTTTCTACAGAGTTAGACTGTTTTAGTTACTGTTTCTACAGAGTTAGACTGTTATAGTTTCTGTTTCTACAGAGTTTGACTGTTATAGTTACTGTTTCTACAGAATTAGACTGTTATAGTTACTGTTTCTACAGAGTTAGAATTTTATAGTTACTGTTTCTACATAATACAGAGTTAGACTGTTATAGTTACTGTTTCTACAGAGTTAGACTGTTATAGTTACTGTTTCTACAGAGTTAGACTGTTATAGTTACTGTTTCTACAGAGTTAGACTGTTATAGTTACTGTTTCTACAGAGTTAGACTGTTATAGTTACTGTTTCTACAGAGTTAGATTGTTATAGTTACTGTTTCTACATAATACAGAGTTAGACTGTTATAGTTACTGTTTCTACATAATACAGAATTAGACTGTTATAGTTACTTTTTCTACAGAGTTAGACTGTTATAGTTACTGTTTCTACATAATACAGAGTTAGACTGTTATAGTTACTGTTTCTACAGAGTTAGACTGTTATAGTTACTGTTTCTACAGAGTTAGACTGTTATAGTTACTGTTTCTACAGAGTTAGACTGTTATAGTTACTGTTTCTACATCATACAGAGTTAGACTGTTATAGTTACTGTTTCTACAGAGTTAGACTGTTATAGTTACTGTTTCTACAGAGTTAGACTGTTATAGTTACTGTTTCTACAGAGTTAGACTGTTATAGTTACTGTTTCTACAGATTTAGACTGTTATAGTTACTGTTTCTTTATAATACAGAGTTAGACTGTTATAGTTACTGTTTCTACAGAGTTAGACTGTTATAGTTACTGTTTCTACACAGTTAGACTATTATAGTTACTGTTTCTACATAATACAGAGTTACACTGTTATAGTTACTGTTTCTACAGAGTTAGACTGTTATAGTTACTGTTTCTACAGAGGTAGACTGTTGTAGTTACTGTTTCTACAGAGTTAGACTGTTATAGTAACTGTTTCTACAGAGTTAGACTGTTATAGTTACTGTTTCTACAGAGGTAGACTGTTGTAGTTACTGTTTCTACAGAGTTAGACTATTATAGTTACTGTTTCTACATAATACAGAGTTAGACTGTTATAGTTACTGTTTCTACAGAGTTAGACTGTTGTAGTTACTGTTTCTACAGAGTTTGACTGTTATAGTTACTGTTTCTACATAATACAGAGTTAGACTGTTATAGTTACTGTTTCTACAGAGTTAGACTGTTATAGTTACTGTTTCTACAGATTTAGACTGTTATAGTTACTGTTTCTATATAATACAGAGTTAGACTGTTATAGTTACTGTTTCTACAGAGTTAGACTGTTGTAGTTACTGTTTCTACAGAGTTAGACTGTTATAGTTACTGTTTCTACATAATACAGAGTTAGACTGTTATAGTTACTGTTTCTACAGAGTTAGACTGTTATAGTTACTGTTTCTACAGAGTTAGATTGTTATAGTTACTGTTTCTATATAATACAGAGTTAGACTGTTATAGTTACTGTTTCTACAGAGTTAGACTGTTATAGTTACTGTTTCTACAGAGTTAGACTGTTATAGTTACTGTTTCTACAGAGTTAGTCTCTTATAGTTACTGTTTCTACAGAGTTAGACTGTTATAGTTACTGTTTCTACAGAGTTGGACTGTTATAGTTACTGTTTCTACATAATACAGAGTTAGACTGTTATAGTTACTGTTTCTACAGAGTTAGACTGTTATAGTTACTGTTTCTACAGAGTTAGATTGTTATAGTTACTGTTTCTACATAATACAGAGTTAGACTGTTATAGTTACTGTTTCTACATAATACAGAATTAGACTGTTATAGTTACTTTTTCTACAGAGTTAGACTGTTATAGTTACTGTTTCTACATAATACAGAGTTAGACTGTTATAGTTACTGTTTCTACAGAGTTAGACTGTTATAGTTACTGTTTCTACAGAGTTAGACTGTTATAGTTACTGTTTCTACAGAGTTAGACTGTTATAGTTACTGTTTCTACATCATACAGAGTTAGACTGTTATAGTTACTGTTTCTACAGAGTTAGACTGTTATAGTTACTGTTTCTACAGAGTTAGACTGTTATAGTTACTGTTTCTACAGAGTTAGACTGTTATAGTTACTGTTTCTACAGAGTTAGATTGTTATAGTTACTGTTTCTACATAATACAGAGTTAGACTGTTATAGTTACTGTTTCTACATAATACAGAATTAGACTGTTATAGTTACTTTTTCTACAGAGTTAGACTGTTATAGTTACTGTTTCTACATAATACAGAGTTAGACTGTTATAGTTACTGTTTCTACAGAGTTAGACTGTTATAGTTACTGTTTCTACAGAGTTAGACTGTTATAGTTACTGTTTCTACAGAGTTAGACTGTTATAGTTACTGTTTCTACATCATACAGAGTTAGACTGTTATAGTTACTGTTTCTACAGAGTTAGACTGTTATAATTACTGTTTCTACAGAGTTAGACTGTTATAGTTACTGTTTCTACAGAGTTAGACTGTTATAGTTACTGTTTCTACATAATACAGAGTTAGACTGTTATAGTTACTGTTTCTACAGAGTTAGACTGTTATAGTTACTGTTTCTACAGAGTTAGACTGTTATAGTTACTGTTTCTACAGAGTTAGACTGTTATAGTTACTGTTTCTACATAATACAGAGTTAGACTGTTTTAGTTACTGTTTCTACAGAGTTAGACTGTTATAGTTACTGTTTCTACAGAGTTAGACTGTTATAGTTACTGTTTCTACAGAGTTAGACTGTTATAGTTACTGTTTCTACATAATACAGAGTTAGACTGTTTTAGTTACTGTTTCTACAGAGTTAGACTGTTATAGTTACTGTTTCTACAGAGTTAGACTGTTATAGTTACTGTTTCTACAGAGTTAGACTGTTATAGTTACTGTTTCTACAGAGTTAGACTGTTATAGTTACTGTTTCTACAGAGTTAGAATTTTATAGTTACTGTTTCTACATAATCCAGAGTTAGACTGTTATAGTTACTGTTTCTACAGAGTTAGACTGTTATAGTTACTGTTTCTACAGTTAGACTGTTATAGTTACTGTTTCTACATAATACAGAGTTAGACTGTTATAGTTACTGTTTCTACAGAGTTTGACTGTTATAGTTACTGTTTCTACATAATACAGAGTTAGACTGTTATAGTTACTGTTTCTACAGAGTTAGACTGTTATAGTTACTGTTTCTACAGAGTTAGATTGTTATAGTTACTGTTTCTACATAATACAGAGTTAGACTGTTATAGTTACTGTTTCTACATAATACAGAATTAGACTGTTATAGTTACTTTTTCTACAGAGTTAGACTGTTATAGTTACTGTTTCTACATAATACAGAGTTAGACTGTTATAGTTACTGTTTCTACAGAGTTAGACTGTTATAGTTACTGTTTCTACAGAGTTAGACTGTTATAGTTACTGTTTCTACATAATACAGAGTTAGACTGTTATAGTTACTGTTTCTACAGAGTTAGACTGTTATAGTTACTGTTTCTACATAATACAGAGTTAGACTGTTATAGTTACTGTTTCTACAGAGTTAGACTGTTATAGTTACTGTTTCTACATAATACAGAGTTAGACTGTTTTAGTTACTGTTTCTACAGAGTTAGACTGTTATAGTTTCTGTTTCTACAGAGTTAGACTGTTATAGTTACTGTTTCTACAGAGTTAGACCGTTATAGTTACTGTTTCTACATAATACAGAGTTAGACTGTTATAGTTACTGTTTCTACAGAGTTAGACTGTTATAGTTACTGTTTCTACAGAGTTAGACTGTTATAGTTACTGTTTCTACAGAGTTAGACTGTTATAGTTACTGTGTCTACATAATACAGAGTTAGACTGTTATAGTTACTGTTTCTACAGAGTTAGACTGTTATAGTTACTGTTTCTACATAATACAGAGTTAGACTGTTTTAGTTACTGTTTCTACAGAGTTAGACTGTTTTAGTTACTGTTTCTACAGAGTTAGACTGTTTTAGTTACTGTTTCTACAGAGTTAGACTGTTATAGTTTCTGTTTCTACAGAGTTTGACTGTTATAGTTACTGTTTCTACAGAATTAGACTGTTATAGTTACTGTTTCTACAGAGTTAGAATTTTATAGTTACTGTTTCTACATAATACAGAGTTAGACTGTTATAGTTACTGTTTCTACAGAGTTAGACTGTTATAGTTACTGTTTCTACAGAGTTAGACTGTTATAGTTACTGTTTCTACAGAGTTAGACTGTTATAGTTACTGTTTCTACAGAGTTAGACTGTTATAGTTACTGTTTCTACAGAGTTAGATTGTTATAGTTACTGTTTCTACATAATACAGAGTTAGACTGTTATAGTTACTGTTTCTACATAATACAGAATTAGACTGTTATAGTTACTTTTTCTACAGAGTTAGACTGTTATAGTTACTGTTTCTACATAATACAGAGTTAGACTGTTATAGTTACTGTTTCTACAGAGTTAGACTGTTATAGTTACTGTTTCTACAGAGTTAGACTGTTATAGTTACTGTTTCTACAGAGTTAGACTGTTATAGTTACTGTTTCTACATCATACAGAGTTAGACTGTTATAGTTACTGTTTCTACAGAGTTAGACTGTTATAGTTACTGTTTCTACAGAGTTAGACTGTTATAGTTACTGTTTCTACAGAGTTAGACTGTTATAGTTACTGTTTCTACAGATTTAGACTGTTATAGTTACTGTTTCTTTATAATACAGAGTTAGACTATTATAGTTACTGTTTCTACAGAGTTAGACTGTTATAGTTACTGTTTCTACACAGTTAGACTATTATAGTTACTGTTTCTACATAATACAGAGTTACACTGTTATAGTTACTGTTTCTACAGAGTTAGACTGTTATAGTTACTGTTTCTACAGAGGTAGACTGTTGTAGTTACTGTTTCTACAGAGTTAGACTGTTATAGTAACTGTTTCTACAGAGTTAGACTGTTATAGTTACTGTTTCTACAGAGGTAGACTGTTGTAGTTACTGTTTCTACAGAGTTAGACTATTATAGTTACTGTTTCTACATAATACAGAGTTAGACTGTTATAGTTACTGTTTCTACAGAGTTAGACTGTTATAGTTACTGTTTCTACAGAGTTAGACTGTTGTAGTTACTGTTTCTACAGAGTTTGACTGTTATAGTTACTGTTTCTACATAATACAGAGTTAGACTGTTATAGTTACTGTTTCTACAGAGTTAGACTGTTATAGTTACTGTTTCTACAGATTTAGACTGTTATAGTTACTGTTTCTATATAATACAGAGTTAGACTGTTATAGTTACTGTTTCTACAGAGTTAGACTGTTATAGTTACTGTTTCTACAGAGTTAGACTATTATAGTTACTGTTTCTACATAATACAGAGTTAGACTGTTATAGTTACTGTTTCTACAGAGTTAGACTGTTATAGTTACTGTTTCTACAGAGGTAGACTGTTGTAGTTACTGTTTCTACAGAGTTAGACTGTTATAGTTACTGTTTCTACAGAGTTAGACTGTTATAGTTACTGTTTCTACATAATACAGAGTTAGACTGTTATAGTTACTGTTTCTACAGAGTTAGACTGTTATAGTTACTGTTTCTACAGAGTTAGACTGTTATAGTTACTGTTTCTACAGAGTTAGACTGTTATAGTTACTGTTTCTACATAATACAGAGTTAGACTGTTTTAGTTACTGTTTCTACAGAGTTAGACTGTTATAGTTACTGTTTCTACAGAGTTAGACTGTTATAGTTACTGTTTCTACAGAGTTAGACTGTTATAGTTACTGTTTCTACATAATACAGAGTTAGACTGTTTTAGTTACTGTTTCTACAGAGTTAGACTGTTATAGTTACTGTTTCTACAGAGTTAGACTGTTATAGTTACTGTTTCTACAGAGTTAGACTGTTATAGTTACTGTTTCTACAGAGTTAGAATTTTATAGTTACTGTTTCTACATAATCCAGAGTTAGACTGTTATAGTTACTGTTTCTACAGAGTTAGACTGTTATAGTTACTGTTTCTACAGTTAGACTGTTATAGTTACTGTTTCTACATAATACAGAGTTAGACTGTTATAGTTACTGTTTCTACAGAGTTTGACTGTTATAGTTACTGTTTCTACATAATACAGAGTTAGACTGTTATAGTTACTGTTTCTACAGAGTTAGACTGTTATAGTTACTGTTTCTACAGAGTTAGATTGTTATAGTTACTGTTTCTACATAATACAGAGTTAGACTGTTATAGTTACTGTTTCTACATAATACAGAATTAGACTGTTATAGTTACTTTTTCTACAGAGTTAGACTGTTATAGTTACTGTTTCTACATAATACAGAGTTAGACTGTTATAGTTACTGTTTCTACAGAGTTAGACTGTTATAGTTACTGTTTCTACAGAGTTAGACTGTTATAGTTACTGTTTCTACATAATACAGAGTTAGACTGTTATAGTTACTGTTTCTACAGAGTTAGACTGTTATAGTTACTGTTTCTACATAATACAGAGTTAGACTGTTATAGTTACTGTTTCTACAGAGTTAGACTGTTATAGTTACTGTTTCTACATAATACAGAGTTAGACTGTTTTAGTTACTGTTTCTACAGAGTTAGACTGTTATAGTTTCTGTTTCTACAGAGTTAGACTGTTATAGTTACTGTTTCTACAGAGTTAGACCGTTATAGTTACTGTTTCTACATAATACAGAGTTAGACTGTTATAGTTACTGTTTCTACAGAGTTAGACTGTTATAGTTACTGTTTCTACAGAGTTAGACTGTTATAGTTACTGTTTCTACAGAGTTAGACTGTTATAGTTACTGTGTCTACATAATACAGAGTTAGACTGTTATAGTTACTGTTTCTACAGAGTTAGACTGTTATAGTTACTGTTTCTACATAATACAGAGTTAGACTGTTTTAGTTACTGTTTCTACAGAGTTAGACTGTTTTAGTTACTGTTTCTACAGAGTTAGACTGTTTTAGTTACTGTTTCTACAGAGTTAGACTGTTATAGTTTCTGTTTCTACAGAGTTTGACTGTTATAGTTACTGTTTCTACAGAATTAGACTGTTATAGTTACTGTTTCTACAGAGTTAGACTGTTATAGTTACTGTTTCTACAGTTAGACTGTTATAGTTACTGTTTCTACATAATACAGAGTTAGACTGTTATAGTTACTGTTTCTACAGAGTTTGACTGTTATAGTTACTGTTTCTACATAATACAGAGTTAGACTGTTATAGTTACTGTTTCTACAGAGTTAGACTGTTATAGTTACTGTTTCTACAGAGTTAGATTGTTATAGTTACTGTTTCTACATAATACAGAGTTAGACTGTTATAGTTACTGTTTCTACATAATACAGAATTAGACTGTTATAGTTACTTTTTCTACAGAGTTAGACTGTTATAGTTACTGTTTCTACATAATACAGAGTTAGACTGTTATAGTTACTGTTTCTACAGAGTTAGACTGTTATAGTTACTGTTTCTACAGAGTTAGACTGTTATAGTTACTGTTTCTACATAATACAGAGTTAGACTGTTATAGTTACTGTTTCTACAGAGTTAGACTGTTATAGTTACTGTTTCTACATAATACAGAGTTAGACTGTTATAGTTACTGTTTCTACAGAGTTAGACTGTTATAGTTACTGTTTCTACATAATACAGAGTTAGACTGTTTTAGTTACTGTTTCTACAGAGTTAGACTGTTATAGTTTCTGTTTCTACAGAGTTAGACTGTTATAGTTACTGTTTCTACAGAGTTAGACCGTTATAGTTACTGTTTCTACATAATACAGAGTTAGACTGTTATAGTTACTGTTTCTACAGAGTTAGACTGTTATAGTTACTGTTTCTACAGAGTTAGACTGTTATAGTTACTGTTTCTACAGAGTTAGACTGTTATAGTTACTGTGTCTACATAATACAGAGTTAGACTGTTATAGTTACTGTTTCTACAGAGTTAGACTGTTATAGTTACTGTTTCTACATAATACAGAGTTAGACTGTTTTAGTTACTGTTTCTACAGAGTTAGACTGTTTTAGTTACTGTTTCTACAGAGTTAGACTGTTTTAGTTACTGTTTCTACAGAGTTAGACTGTTATAGTTTCTGTTTCTACAGAGTTTGACTGTTATAGTTACTGTTTCTACAGAGTTTGACTGTTATAGTTACTGTTTCTACAGAATTAGACTGTTATAGTTACTGTTTCTACAGAGTTAGAATTTTATAGTTACTGTTTCTACATAATACAGAGTTAGACTGTTATAGTTACTGTTTCTACAGAGTTAGACTGTTATAGTTACTGTTTCTACAGAGTTAGACTGTTATAGTTACTGTTTCTACAGAGTTAGACTGTTATAGTTACTGTTTCTACAGAGTTAGACTGTTATAGTTACTGTTTCTACAGAGTTAGATTGTTATAGTTACTGTTTCTACATAATACAGAGTTAGACTGTTATAGTTACTGTTTCTACATAATACAGAATTAGACTGTTATAGTTACTTTTTCTACAGAGTTAGACTGTTATAGTTACTGTTTCTACATAATACAGAGTTAGACTGTTATAGTTACTGTTTCTACAGAGTTAGACTGTTATAGTTACTGTTTCTACAGAGTTAGACTGTTATAGTTACTGTTTCTACAGAGTTAGACTGTTATAGTTACTGTTTCTACATCATACAGAGTTAGACTGTTATAGTTACTGTTTCTACAGAGTTAGACTGTTATAGTTACTGTTTCTACAGAGTTAGACTGTTATAGTTACTGTTTCTACAGAGTTAGACTGTTATAGTTACTGTTTCTACAGATTTAGACTGTTATAGTTACTGTTTCTTTATAATACAGAGTTAGACTATTATAGTTACTGTTTCTACAGAGTTAGACTGTTATAGTTACTGTTTCTACACAGTTAGACTATTATAGTTACTGTTTCTACATAATACAGAGTTACACTGTTATAGTTACTGTTTCTACAGAGTTAGACTGTTATAGTTACTGTTTCTACAGAGGTAGACTGTTGTAGTTACTGTTTCTACAGAGTTAGACTGTTATAGTAACTGTTTCTACAGAGTTAGACTGTTATAGTTACTGTTTCTACAGAGGTAGACTGTTGTAGTTACTGTTTCTACAGAGTTAGACTATTATAGTTACTGTTTCTACATAATACAGAGTTAGACTGTTATAGTTACTGTTTCTACAGAGTTAGACTGTTATAGTTACTGTTTCTACAGAGTTAGACTGTTGTAGTTACTGTTTCTACAGAGTTTGACTGTTATAGTTACTGTTTCTACATAATACAGAGTTAGACTGTTATAGTTACTGTTTCTACAGAGTTAGACTGTTATAGTTACTGTTTCTACAGATTTAGACTGTTATAGTTACTGTTTCTATATAATACAGAGTTAGACTGTTATAGTTACTGTTTCTACAGAGTTAGACTGTTATAGTTACTGTTTCTACAGAGTTAGACTATTATAGTTACTGTTTCTACATAATACAGAGTTAGACTGTTATAGTTACTGTTTCTACAGAGTTAGACTGTTATAGTTACTGTTTCTACAGAGGTAGACTGTTGTAGTTACTGTTTCTACAGAGTTAGACTGTTATAGTTACTGTTTCTACAGAGTTAGACTGTTATAGTTACTGTTTCTACAGAGTTAGACTATTATAGTTAATGTTTCTACATAATACAGAGTTAGACTGTTATAGTTGCTGTTTCTACAGAGTTAGACTGTTATAGTTACTGTTTCTACAGAGGTAGACTGTTGTAGTTACTGTTTCTACAGAGTTAGACTGTTATAGTTACTGTTTCTACAGAGTTAGACTGTTTTAGTTACTGTTTCTACAGAGTTAGACTATTATAGTTACTGTTTCTACATAATACAGAGTTAGACTGTTATAGTTACTGTTTCTACAGTGTTAGACTGTTATAGTTACTGTTTCTACAGAGTTAGACTGTTGTAGTTACTGTTTCTACAGAGTTAGACTGTTATAGTTACTGTTTCTACATAATACAGAGTTAGACTGTTATAGTTACTGTTACTACAGAGTTAGACTGTTATAGTTACTGTTTCTACAGAGTTAGATTGTTATAGTTACTGTTTCTATATAATACAGAGTTAGACTGTTATAGTTACTGTTTCTACAGAGTTAGACTGTTATAGTTACTGTTTCTACAGAGTTAGACTGTTATAGTTACTGTTTCTACAGAGTTAGTCTCTTATAGTTACTGTTTCTACAGAGTTAGACTGTTATAGTTACTGTTTCTACAGAGTTGGACTGTTATAGTTACTGTTTCTACATAATACAGAGTTAGACTGTTATAGTTACTGTTTCTACAGAGTTAGACTGTTATAGTTACTGTTTCTACAGAGTTAGATTGTTATAGTTACTGTTTCTACATAATACAGAATTAGACTGTTATAGTTACTTTTTCTACAGAGTTAGACTGTTATAGTTACTGTTTCTACATAATACAGAGTTAGACTGTTATAGTTACTGTTTCTACAGAGTTAGACTGTTATAGTTACTGTTTCTACAGAGGTAGACTGTTGTAGTTACTGTTTCTACAGAGTTAGACTGTTATAGTAACTGTTTCTACAGAGTTAGACTGTTATAGTTACTGTTTCTACAGAGGTAGACTGTTGTAGTTACTGTTTCTACAGAGTTAGACTATTATAGTTACTGTTTCTACATAATACAGAGTTAGACTGTTATAGTTACTGTTTCTACAGAGTTAGACTGTTATAGTTACTGTTTCTACAGAGTTAGACTGTTGTAGTTACTGTTTCTACAGAGTTTGACTGTTATAGTTACTGTTTCTACATAATACAGAGTTAGACTGTTATAGTTACTGTTTCTACATAATACAGAATTAGACTGTTATAGTTACTTTTTCTACAGAGTTAGACTGTTATAGTTACTGTTTCTACATAATACAGAGTTAGACTGTTATAGTTACTGTTTCTACAGAGTTAGACTGTTATAGTTACTGTTTCTACAGAGTTAGACTGTTATAGTTACTGTTTCTACAGAGTTAGACTGTTATAGTTACTGTTTCTACATCATACAGAGTTAGACTGTTATAGTTACTGTTTCTACAGAGTTAGACTGTTATAGTTACTGTTTCTACAGAGTTAGACTGTTATAGTTACTGTTTCTACAGAGTTAGACTGTTATAGTTACTGTTTCTACAGATTTAGACTGTTATAGTTACTGTTTCTTTATAATACAGAGTTAGACTATTATAGTTACTGTTTCTACAGAGTTAGACTGTTATAGTTACTGTTTCTACACAGTTAGACTATTATAGTTACTGTTTCTACATAATACAGAGTTACACTGTTATAGTTACTGTTTCTACAGAGTTAGACTGTTATAGTTACTGTTTCTACAGAGGTAGACTGTTGTAGTTACTGTTTCTACAGAGTTAGACTGTTATAGTAACTGTTTCTACAGAGTTAGACTGTTATAGTTACTGTTTCTACAGAGGTAGACTGTTGTAGTTACTGTTTCTACAGAGTTAGACTATTATAGTTACTGTTTCTACATAATACAGAGTTAGACTGTTATAGTTACTGTTTCTACAGAGTTAGACTGTTATAGTTACTGTTTCTACAGAGTTAGACTGTTGTAGTTACTGTTTCTACAGAGTTTGACTGTTATAGTTACTGTTTCTACATAATACAGAGTTAGACTGTTATAGTTACTGTTTCTACAGAGTTAGACTGTTATAGTTACTGTTTCTACAGATTTAGACTGTTATAGTTACTGTTTCTATATAATACAGAGTTAGACTGTTATAGTTACTGTTTCTACAGAGTTAGACTGTTATAGTTACTGTTTCTACAGAGTTAGACTATTATAGTTACTGTTTCTACATAATACAGAGTTAGACTGTTATAGTTACTGTTTCTACAGAGTTAGACTGTTATAGTTACTGTTTCTACAGAGGTAGACTGTTGTAGTTACTGTTTCTACAGAGTTAGACTGTTATAGTTACTGTTTCTACAGAGTTAGACTGTTATAGTTACTGTTTCTACAGAGTTAGACTATTATAGTTAATGTTTCTACATAATACAGAGTTAGACTGTTATAGTTGCTGTTTCTACAGAGTTAGACTGTTATAGTTACTGTTTCTACAGAGGTAGACTGTTGTAGTTACTGTTTCTACAGAGTTAGACTGTTATAGTTACTGTTTCTACAGAGTTAGACTGTTTTAGTTACTGTTTCTACAGAGTTAGACTATTATAGTTACTGTTTCTACATAATACAGAGTTAGACTGTTATAGTTACTGTTTCTACAGTGTTAGACTGTTATAGTTACTGTTTCTACAGAGTTAGACTGTTGTAGTTACTGTTTCTACAGAGTTAGACTGTTATAGTTACTGTTTCTACATAATACAGAGTTAGACTGTTATAGTTACTGTTACTACAGAGTTAGACTGTTATAGTTACTGTTTCTACAGAGTTAGATTGTTATAGTTACTGTTTCTATATAATACAGAGTTAGACTGTTATAGTTACTGTTTCTACAGAGTTAGACTGTTATAGTTACTGTTTCTACAGAGTTAGACTGTTATAGTTACTGTTTCTACAGAGTTAGTCTCTTATAGTTACTGTTTCTACAGAGTTAGACTGTTATAGTTACTGTTTCTACAGAGTTGGACTGTTATAGTTACTGTTTCTACATAATACAGAGTTAGACTGTTATAGTTACTGTTTCTACAGAGTTAGACTGTTATAGTTACTGTTTCTACAGAGTTAGATTGTTATAGTTACTGTTTCTACATAATACAGAATTAGACTGTTATAGTTACTTTTTCTACAGAGTTAGACTGTTATAGTTACTGTTTCTACATAATACAGAGTTAGACTGTTATAGTTACTGTTTCTACAGAGTTAGACTGTTATAGTTACTGTTTCTACAGAGGTAGACTGTTGTAGTTACTGTTTCTACAGAGTTAGACTGTTATAGTAACTGTTTCTACAGAGTTAGACTGTTATAGTTACTGTTTCTACAGAGGTAGACTGTTGTAGTTACTGTTTCTACAGAGTTAGACTATTATAGTTACTGTTTCTACATAATACAGAGTTAGACTGTTATAGTTACTGTTTCTACAGAGTTAGACTGTTATAGTTACTGTTTCTACAGAGTTAGACTGTTGTAGTTACTGTTTCTACAGAGTTTGACTGTTATAGTTACTGTTTCTACATAATACAGAGTTAGACTGTTATAGTTACTGTTTCTACAGAGTTAGACTGTTATAGTTACTGTTTCTACAGATTTAGACTGTTATAGTTACTGTTTCTATATAATACAGAGTTAGACTGTTATAGTTACTGTTTCTACAGAGTTAGACTGTTATAGTTACTGTTTCTACAGAGTTAGACTATTATAGTTACTGTTTCTACATAATACAGAGTTAGACTGTTATAGTTACTGTTTCTACAGAGTTAGACTGTTATAGTTACTGTTTCTACAGAGGTAGACTGTTGTAGTTACTGTTTCTACAGAGTTAGACTGTTATAGTTACTGTTTCTACAGAGTTAGACTGTTATAGTTACTGTTTCTACAGAGTTAGACTATTATAGTTAATGTTTCTACATAATACAGAGTTAGACTGTTATAGTTGCTGTTTCTACAGAGTTAGACTGTTATAGTTACTGTTTCTACAGAGGTAGACTGTTGTAGTTACTGTTTCTACAGAGTTAGACTGTTATAGTTACTGTTTCTACAGAGTTAGACTGTTTTAGTTACTGTTTCTACAGAGTTAGACTATTATAGTTACTGTTTCTACATAATACAGAGTTAGACTGTTATAGTTACTGTTTCTACAGTGTTAGACTGTTATAGTTACTGTTTCTACAGAGTTAGACTGTTGTAGTTACTGTTTCTACAGAGTTAGACTGTTATAGTTACTGTTTCTACATAATACAGAGTTAGACTGTTATAGTTACTGTTACTACAGAGTTAGACTGTTATAGTTACTGTTTCTACAGAGTTAGATTGTTATAGTTACTGTTTCTATATAATACAGAGTTAGACTGTTATAGTTACTGTTTCTACAGAGTTAGACTGTTATAGTTACTGTTTCTACAGAGTTAGACTGTTATAGTTACTGTTTCTACAGAGTTAGTCTCTTATAGTTACTGTTTCTACAGAGTTAGACTGTTATAGTTACTGTTTCTACAGAGTTGGACTGTTATAGTTACTGTTTCTACATAATACAGAGTTAGACTGTTATAGTTACTGTTTCTACAGAGTTAGACTGTTATAGTTACTGTTTCTACAGAGTTAGATTGTTATAGTTACTGTTTCTACATAATACAGAATTAGACTGTTATAGTTACTTTTTCTACAGAGTTAGACTGTTATAGTTACTGTTTCTACATAATACAGAGTTAGACTGTTATAGTTACTGTTTCTACAGAGTTAGACTGTTATAGTTACTGTTTCTACAGAGTTAGACTGTTATAGTTACTGTTTCTACAGAGTTAGACTGTTATAGTTACTGTTTCTACATCATACAGAGTTAGACTGTTATAGTTACTGTTTCTACAGAGTTAGACTGTTATAGTTACTGTTTCTACAGAGTTAGACTGTTATAGTTACTGTTTCTACAGAGTTAGACTGTTAAAGTTACTGTTTCTACAGAGTTAGATTGTTATAGTTACTGTTTCTACATAATACAGAGTTAGACTGTTATAGTTACTGTTTCTACATAATACAGAATTAGACTGTTATAGTTACTTTTTCTACAGAGTTAGACTGTTATAGTTACTGTTTCTACATAATACAGAGTTAGACTGTTATAGTTACTGTTTCTACAGAGTTAGACTGTTATAGTTACTGTTTCTACAGAGTTAGACTGTTATAGTTACTGTTTCTATATAATACAGAGTTAGACTGTTATAGTTACTGTTTCTACAGAGTTAGACTGTTATAGTTACTGTTTCTACAGAGTTAGACTGTTATAGTTACTGTTTCTACAGAGGTAGACTGTTATAGTTACTGTTTCTACAGAGTTAGACTGTTATAGTTACTGTTTCTACATCATACATAGTTAGACTGTTATAGTTACTGTTTCTACAGAGTTAGACTGTTATAATTACTGTTTCTACAGAGTTAGACTGTTATAGTTACTGTTTCTACAGAGTTAGACTGTTATAGTTACTGTTTCTACATAATACAGAGTTAGACTGTTATAGTTACTGTTTCTACAGAGTTAGACTGTTATAGTTACTGTTTCTACAGAGTTAGACTGTTATAGTTACTGTTTCTACATAATACAGAGTTAGACTGTTTTAGTTACTGTTTCTACAGAGTTAGACTGTTATAGTTACTGTTTCTACAGAGTTAGACTGTTATAGTTACTGTTTCTACAGAGTTAGACTGTTATAGTTACTGTTTCTACATAATACAGAGTTAGACTGTTTTAGTTACTGTTTCTACAGAGTTAGACTGTTATAGTTACTGTTTCTACAGAGTTAGACTGTTATAGTTACTGTTTCTACAGAGTTAGACTGTTATAGTTACTGTTTCTACAGAGTTAGACTGTTATAGTTACTGTTTCTACAGAGTTAGAATTTTATAGTTACTGTTTCTACATAATCCAGAGTTAGACTGTTATAGTTACTGTTTCTACAGAGTTAGACTGTTATAGTTACTGTTTCTACAGTTAGACTGTTATAGTTACTGTTTCTACATAATACAGAGTTAGACTGTTATAGTTACTGTTTCTACAGAGTTTGACTGTTATAGTTACTGTTTCTACATAATACAGAGTTAGACTGTTATAGTTACTGTTTCTACAGAGTTAGACTGTTATAGTTACTGTTTCTACAGAGTTAGATTGTTATAGTTACTGTTTCTACATAATACAGAGTTAGACTGTTATAGTTACTGTTTCTACATAATACAGAATTAGACTGTTATAGTTACTTTTTCTACAGAGTTAGACTGTTATAGTTACTGTTTCTACATAATACAGAGTTAGACTGTTATAGTTACTGTTTCTACAGAGTTAGACTGTTATAGTTACTGTTTCTACAGAGTTAGACTGTTATAGTTACTGTTTCTACAGAGTTAGACTGTTATAGTTACTGTTTCTACATAATACAGAGTTAGACTGTTTTAGTTACTGTTTCTACAGAGTTAGACTGTTTTAGTTACTGTTTCTACAGAGTTAGACTGTTTTAGTTACTGTTTCTACAGAGTTAGACTGTTATAGTTTCTGTTTCTACAGAGTTTGACTGTTATAGTTACTGTTTCTACAGAATTAGACTGTTATAGTTACTGTTTCTACAGAGTTAGAATTTTATAGTTACTGTTTCTACATAATACAGAGTTAGACTGTTATAGTTACTGTTTCTACAGAGTTAGACTGTTATAGTTACTGTTTCTACAGAGTTAGACTGTTATAGTTACTGTTTCTACAGAGTTAGACTGTTATAGTTACTGTTTCTACAGAGTTAGACTGTTATAGTTACTGTTTCTACAGAGTTAGATTGTTATAGTTACTGTTTCTACATAATACAGAGTTAGACTGTTATAGTTACTGTTTCTACATAATACAGAATTAGACTGTTATAGTTACTTTTTCTACAGAGTTAGACTGTTATAGTTACTGTTTCTACATAATACAGAGTTAGACTGTTATAGTTACTGTTTCTACAGAGTTAGACTGTTATAGTTACTGTTTCTACAGAGTTAGACTGTTATAGTTACTGTTTCTACAGAGTTAGACTGTTATAGTTACTGTTTCTACATCATACAGAGTTAGACTGTTATAGTTACTGTTTCTACAGAGTTAGACTGTTATAGTTACTGTTTCTACAGAGTTAGACTGTTATAGTTACTGTTTCTACAGAGTTAGACTGTTATAGTTACTGTTTCTACAGATTTAGACTGTTATAGTTACTGTTTCTTTATAATACAGAGTTAGACTGTTATAGTTACTGTTTCTACAGAGTTAGACTGTTATAGTTACTGTTTCTACACAGTTAGACTATTATAGTTACTGTTTCTACATAATACAGAGTTACACTGTTATAGTTACTGTTTCTACAGAGTTAGACTGTTATAGTTACTGTTTCTACAGAGGTAGACTGTTGTAGTTACTGTTTCTACAGAGTTAGACTGTTATAGTAACTGTTTCTACAGAGTTAGACTGTTATAGTTACTGTTTCTACAGAGGTAGACTGTTGTAGTTACTGTTTCTACAGAGTTAGACTATTATAGTTACTGTTTCTACATAATACAGAGTTAGACTGTTATAGTTACTGTTTCTACAGAGTTAGACTGTTATAGTTACTGTTTCTACAGAGTTAGACTGTTATAGTTACTGTTTCTACAGAGTTAGACTGTTATAGTTACTGTTTCTACATAATACAGAGTTAGACTGTTATAGTTACTGTTTCTACATCATACAGAGTTAGACTGTTATAGTTACTGTTTCTACAGAGTTAGACTGTTATAATTACTGTTTCTACAGAGTTAGACTGTTATAGTTACTGTTTCTACAGAGTTAGACTGTTATAGTTACTGTTTCTACATAATACAGAGTTAGACTGTTATAGTTACTGTTTCTACAGAGTTAGACTGTTATAGTTACTGTTTCTACAGAGTTAGACTGTTATAGTTACTGTTTCTACAGAGTTAGACTGTTATAGTTACTGTTTCTACATAATACAGAGTTAGACTGTTTTAGTTACTGTTTCTACAGAGTTAGACTGTTATAGTTACTGTTTCTACAGAGTTAGACTGTTATAGTTACTGTTTCTACAGAGTTAGACTGTTATAGTTACTGTTTCTACATAATACAGAGTTAGACTGTTTTAGTTACTGTTTCTACAGAGTTAGACTGTTATAGTTACTGTTTCTACAGAGTTAGACTGTTATAGTTACTGTTTCTACAGAGTTAGACTGTTATAGTTACTGTTTCTACAGAGTTAGAATTGTTATAGTTACTGTTTCTACATAATCCAGAGTTAGACTGTTATAGTTACTGTTTCTACAGAGTTAGACTGTTATAGTTACTGTTTCTACAGTTAGACTGTTATAGTTACTGTTTCTACATAATACAGAGTTAGACTGTTATAGTTACTGTTTCTACAGAGTTTGACTGTTATAGTTACTGTTTCTACATAATACAGAGTTAGACTGTTATAGTTATTGTTTCTACAGAGTTAGACTGTTATAGTTACTGTTTCTACAGAGTTAGATTGTTATAGTTACTGTTTCTACATAATACAGAGTTAGACTGTTATAGTTACTGTTTCTACATAATACAGAATTAGACTGTTATAGTTACTTTTTCTACAGAGTTAGACTGTTATAGTTACTGTTTCTACATAATACAGAGTTAGACTGTTATAGTTACTGTTTCTACAGAGTTAGACTGTTATAGTTACTGTTTCTACAGAGTTAGACTGTTATAGTTACTGTTTCTACAGAGTTAGACTGTTATAGTTACTGTGTCTACATAATACAGAGTTAGACTGTTATAGTTACTGTTTCTACAGAGTTAGACTGTTATAGTTACTGTTTCTACATAATACAGAGTTAGACTGTTTTAGTTACTGTTTCTACAGAGTTAGACTGTTTTAGTTACTGTTTCTACAGAGTTAGACTGTTATAGTTACTGTTTCTACAGAGTTAGACTGTTTTAGTTACTGTTTCTACAGAGTTAGACTGTTATAGTTTCTGTTTCTACAGAGTTTGACTGTTATAGTTACTGTTTCTACAGAATTAGACTGTTATAGTTACTGTTTCTACAGAGTTAGAATTTTATAGTTACTGTTTCTACATAATACAGAGTTAGACTGTTATAGTTACTGTTTCTACAGAGTTAGACTGTTATAGTTACTGTTTCTACAGAGTTAGACTGTTATAGTTTCTGTTTCTACAGAGTTTGACTGTTATAGTTACTGTTTCTACAGAATTAGACTGTTATAGTTACTGTTTCTACAGAGTTAGAATTTTATAGTTACTGTTTCTACATAATACAGAGTTAGACTGTTATAGTTACTGTTTCTACAGAGTTAGACTGTTATAGTTACTGTTTCTACAGAGTTAGACTGTTATAGTTACTGTTTCTACAGAGTTAGACTGTTATAGTTACTGTTTCTACAGAGTTAGACTGTTATAGTTACTGTTTCTACAGAGTTAGATTGTTATAGTTACTGTTTCTACATAATACAGAGTTAGACTGTTATAGTTACTGTTTCTACATAATACAGAATTAGACTGTTATAGTTACTTTTTCTACAGAGTTAGACTGTTATAGTTACTGTTTCTACATAATACAGAGTTAGACTGTTATAGTTACTGTTTCTACAGAGTTAGACTGTTATAGTTACTGTTTCTACAGAGTTAGACTGTTATAGTTACTGTTTCTACAGAGTTAGACTGTTATAGTTACTGTTTCTACATCATACAGAGTTAGACTGTTATAGTTACTGTTTCTACAGAGTTAGACTGTTATAGTTACTGTTTCTACAGAGTTAGACTGTTATAGTTACTGTTTCTACAGAGTTAGACTGTTATAGTTACTGTTTCTACAGATTTAGACTGTTATAGTTACTGTTTCTTTATAATACAGAGTTAGACTGTTATAGTTACTGTTTCTACAGAGTTAGACTGTTATAGTTACTGTTTCTACACAGTTAGACTATTATAGTTACTGTTTCTACATAATACAGAGTTACACTGTTATAGTTACTGTTTCTACAGAGTTAGACTGTTATAGTTACTGTTTCTACAGAGTTAGACTGTTATAGTTACTGTTTCTACAGAGTTAGACTGTTATAGTTACTGTTTCTACAGAGGTAGACTGTTGTAGTTACTGTTTCTACAGAGTTAGACTGTTATAGTAACTGTTTCTACAGAGTTAGACTGTTATAGTTACTGTTTCTACAGAGGTAGACTGTTGTAGTTACTGTTTCTACAGAGTTAGACTATTATAGTTACTGTTTCTACATAATACAGAGTTAGACTGTTATAGTTACTGTTTCTACAGAGTTAGACTGTTATAGTTACTGTTTCTACAGAGTTAGACTGTTGTAGTTACTGTTTCTACAGAGTTAGACTGTTATAGTTACTGTTTCTACAGATTTAGACTGTTATAGTTACTGTTTCTATATAATACAGAGTTAGACTGTTATAGTTACTGTTTCTACAGAGTTAGACTGTTATAGTTACTGTTTCTACAGAGTTAGACTATTATAGTTACTGTTTCTACATAATACAGAGTTAGACTGTTATAGTTACTGTTTCTACAGAGTTAGACTGTTATAGTTACTGTTTCTACAGAGGTAGACTGTTGTAGTTACTGTTTCTACAGAGTTAGACTGTTATAGTTACTGTTTCTACAGAGTTAGACTGTTATAGTTACTGTTTCTACAGAGTTAGACTATTATAGTTAATGTTTCTACATAATACAGAGTTAGACTGTTATAGTTGCTGTTTCTACAGAGTTAGACTGTTATAGTTACTGTTTCTACAGAGGTAGACTGTTGTAGTTACTGTTTCTACAGAGTTAGACTGTTATAGTTACTGTTTCTACAGAGTTAGACTGTTTTAGTTACTGTTTCTACAGAGTTAGACTATTATAGTTACTGTTTCTACATAATACAGAGTTAGACTGTTATAGTTACTGTTTCTACAGTGTGAGACTGTTATAGTTACTGTTTCTACAGAGTTAGACTGTTGTAGTTACTGTTTCTACAGAGTTAGACTGTTATAGTTACTGTTTCTACATAATACAGAGTTAGACTGTTATAGTTACTGTTACTACAGAGTTAGACTGTTATAGTTACTGTTTCTACAGAGTTAGATTGTTATAGTTACTGTTTCTATATAATACAGAGTTAGACTGTTATAGTTACTGTTTCTACAGAGTTAGACTGTTATAGTTACTGTTTCTACAGAGTTAGACTGTTATAGTTACTGTTTCTACAGAGTTAGTCTCTTATAGTTACTGTTTCTACAGAGTTAGACTGTTATAGTTACTGTTTCTACAGAGTTGGACTGTTATAGTTACTGTTTCTACATAATACAGAGTTAGACTGTTATAGTTACTGTTTCTACAGAGTTAGACTGTTATAGTTACTGTTTCTACAGAGTTAGATTGTTATAGTTACTGTTTCTACATAATACAGAATTAGACTGTTATAGTTACTTTTTCTACAGAGTTAGACTGTTATAGTTACTGTTTCTACATAATACAGAGTTAGACTGTTATAGTTACTGTTTCTACAGAGTTAGACTGTTATAGTTACTGTTTCTACAGAGTTAGACTGTTATAGTTACTGTTTCTACAGAGTTAGACTGTTATAGTTACTGTTTCTACATCATACAGAGTTAGACTGTTATAGTTACTGTTTCTACAGAGTTAGACTGTTATAGTTACTGTTTCTACAGAGTTAGACTGTTATAGTTACTGTTTCTACAGAGTTAGACTGTTATAGTTACTGTTTCTACAGAGTTAGATTCTTATAGTTACTGTTTCTACATAATACAGAGTTAGACTGTTATAGTTACTGTTTCTACATAATACAGAATTAGACTGTTATAGTTACTTTTTCTACAGAGTTAGACTGTTATAGTTACTGTTTCTACATAATACAGAGTTAGACTGTTATAGTTACTGTTTCTACAGAGTTAGACTGTTATAGTTACTGTTTCTACAGAGTTAGACTGTTATAGTTACTGTTTCTATATAATACAGAGTTAGACTGTTATAGTTACTGTTTCTACAGAGTTAGACTGTTATAGTTACTGTTTCTACAGAGTTAGACTGTTATAGTTACTGTTTCTACAGAGGTAGACTGTTATAGTTACTGTTTCTACAGAGTTAGACTGTTATAGTTACTGTTTCTACATCATACAGAGTTAGACTGTTATAGTTACTGTTTCTACAGAGTTAGACTGTTATAATTACTGTTTCTACAGAGTTAGACTGTTATAGTTACTGTTTCTACAGAGTTAGACTGTTATAGTTACTGTTTCTACATAATACAGAGTTAGACTGTTATAGTTACTGTTTCTACAGAGTTAGACTGTTATAGTTACTGTTTCTACAGAGTTAGACTGTTATAGTTACTGTTTCTACAGAGTTAGACTGTTATAGTTACTGTTTCTACATAATACAGAGTTAGACTGTTTTAGTTACTGTTTCTACAGAGTTAGACTGTTATAGTTACTGTTTCTACAGAGTTAGACTGTTATAGTTACTGTTTCTACAGAGTTAGACTGTTATAGTTACTGTTTCTACATAATACAGAGTTAGACTGTTTTAGTTACTGTTTCTACAGAGTTAGACTGTTATAGTTACTGTTTCTACAGAGTTAGACTGTTATAGTTACTGTTTCTACAGAGTTAGACTGTTATAGTTACTGTTTCTACAGAGTTAGACTGTTATAGTTACTGTTTCTACAGAGTTAGAATTTTATAGTTACTGTTTCTACATAATCCAGAGTTAGACTGTTATAGTTACTGTTTCTACAGAGTTAGACTGTTATAGTTACTGTTTCTACAGTTAGACTGTTATAGTTACTGTTTCTACATAATACAGAGTTAGACTGTTATAGTTACTGTTTCTACAGAGTTTGACTGTTATAGTTACTGTTTCTACATAATACAGAGTTAGACTGTTATAGTTACTGTTTCTACAGAGTTAGACTGTTATAGTTACTGTTTCTACAGAGTTAGATTGTTATAGTTACTGTTTCTACATAATACAGAGTTAGACTGTTATAGTTACTGTTTCTACATAATACAGAATTAGACTGTTATAGTTACTTTTTCTACAGAGTTAGACTGTTATAGTTACTGTTTCTACATAATACAGAGTTAGACTGTTATAGTTACTGTTTCTACAGAGTTAGACTGTTATAGTTACTGTTTCTACAGAGTTAGACTGTTATAGTTACTGTTTCTACAGAGTTAGACTGTTATAGTTACTGTGTCTACATAATACAGAGTTAGACTGTTATAGTTACTGTTTCTACAGAGTTAGACTGTTATAGTTACTGTTTCTACATAATACAGAGTTAGACTGTTTTAGTTACTGTTTCTACAGAGTTAGACTGTTTTAGTTACTGTTTCTACAGAGTTAGACTGTTTTAGTTACTGTTTCTACAGAGTTAGACTGTTATAGTTTCTGTTTCTACAGAGTTTGACTGTTATAGTTACTGTTTCTACAGAATTAGACTGTTATAGTTACTGTTTCTACAGAGTTAGAATTTTATAGTTACTGTTTCTACATAATACAGAGTTAGACTGTTATAGTTACTGTTTCTACAGAGTTAGACTGTTATAGTTACTGTTTCTACAGAGTTAGACTGTTATAGTTACTGTTTCTACAGAGTTAGACTGTTATAGTTACTGTTTCTACAGAGTTAGATTGTTATAGTTACTGTTTCTACATAATACAGAGTTAGACTGTTATAGTTACTGTTTCTACATAATACAGAATTAGACTGTTATAGTTACTTTTTCTACAGAGTTAGACTGTTATAGTTACTGTTTCTACATAATACAGAGTTAGACTGTTATAGTTACTGTTTCTACAGAGTTAGACTGTTATAGTTACTGTTTCTACAGAGTTAGACTGTTATAGTTACTGTTTCTACAGAGTTAGACTGTTATAGTTACTGTTTCTACATCATACAGAGTTAGACTGTTATAGTTACTGTTTCTACAGAGTTAGACTGTTATAGTTACTGTTTCTACAGAGTTAGACTGTTATAGTTACTGTTTCTACAGAGTTAGACTGTTATAGTTACTGTTTCTACAGATTTAGACTGTTATAGTTACTGTTTCTTTATAATACAGAGTTAGACTGTTATAGTTACTGTTTCTACAGAGTTAGACTGTTATAGTTACTGTTTCTACACAGTTAGACTATTATAGTTACTGTTTCTACATAATACAGAGTTACACTGTTATAGTTACTGTTTCTACAGAGTTAGACTGTTATAGTTACTGTTTCTACAGAGGTAGACTGTTGTAGTTACTGTTTCTACAGAGTTAGACTGTTATAGTAACTGTTTCTACAGAGTTAGACTGTTATAGTTACTGTTTCTACAGAGGTAGACTGTTGTAGTTACTGTTTCTACAGAGTTAGACTATTATAGTTACTGTTTCTACATAATACAGAGTTAGACTGTTATAGTTACTGTTTCTACAGAGTTAGACTGTTATAGTTACTGTTTCTACAGAGTTAGACTGTTGTAGTTACTGTTTCTACAGAGTTTGACTGTTATAGTTACTGTTTCTACATAATACAGAGTTAGACTGTTATAGTTACTGTTTCTACATAATACAGAGTTAGACTGTTATAGTTACTGTTTCTACAGAGTTAGACTGTTATAGTTACTGTTTCTACATAATACAGAGTTAGACTGTTATAGTTACTGTTTCTACAGAGTTAGACTGTTATAGTTACTGTTTCTACAGATTTAGACTGTTATAGTTACTGTTTCTATATAATACAGAGTTAGACTGTTATAGTTACTGTTTCTACAGAGTTAGACTGTTATAGTTACTGTTTCTACAGAGTTAGACTATTATAGTTACTGTTTCTACATAATACAGAGTTAGACTGTTATAGTTACTGTTTCTACAGAGTTAGACTGTTATAGTTACTGTTTCTACAGAGGTAGACTGTTGTAGTTACTGTTTCTACAGAGTTAGACTGTTATAGTTACTGTTTCTACAGAGTTAGACTGTTATAGTTACTGTTTCTACAGAGTTAGACTGTTATAGTTACTGTTTCTACATAATACAGAGTTAGACTGTTATAGTTGCTGTTTCTACAGAGTTAGACTGTTATAGTTACTGTTTCTACAGAGTTAGACTATTATAGTTAATGTTTCTACATAATACAGAGTTAGACTGTTATAGTTGCTGTTTCTACAGAGTTAGACTGTTATAGTTACTGTTTCTACAGAGGTAGACTGTTGTAGTTACTGTTTCTACAGAGTTAGACTGTTATAGTTACTGTTTCTACAGAGTTAGACTGTTTTAGTTACTGTTTCTACAGAGTTAGACTATTATAGTTACTGTTTCTACATAATACAGAGTTAGACTGTTATAGTTACTGTTTCTACAGTGTTAGACTGTTATAGTTACTGTTTCTACAGAGTTAGACTGTTGTAGTTACTGTTTCTACAGAGTTAGACTGTTATAGTTACTGTTTCTACATAATACAGAGTTAGACTGTTATAGTTACTGTTACTACAGAGTTAGACTGTTATAGTTACTGTTTCTACAGAGTTAGATTGTTATAGTTACTGTTTCTATATAATACAGAGTTAGACTGTTATAGTTACTGTTTCTACAGAGTTAGACTGTTATAGTTACTGTTTCTACAGAGTTAGACTGTTATAGTTACTGTTTCTACAGAGTTAGTCTCTTATAGTTACTGTTTCTACAGAGTTAGACTGTTATAGTTACTGTTTCTACATAATACAGAATTAGACTGTTATAGTTACTGTTTCTACAGAGTTGGACTGTTATAGTTACTGTTTCTACATAATACAGAGTTAGACTGTTATAGTTACTGTTTCTACAGAGTTAGACTGTTATAGTTACTGTTTCTACAGAGTTAGATTGTTATAGTTACTGTTTCTACATAATACAGAGTTAGACTGTTATAGTTACTTTTTCTACAGAGTTAGACTGTTATAGTTACTGTTTCTACATAATACAGAGTTAGACTGTTATAGTTACTGTTTCTACAGAGTTAGACTGTTATAGTTACTGTTTCTACAGAGTTAGACTGTTATAGTTACTGTTTCTACAGAGTTAGACTGTTATAGTTACTGTTTCTACATCATACAGAGTTAGACTGTTATAGTTACTGTTTCTACAGAGTTAGACTGTTATAGTTACTGTTTCTACAGAGTTAGACTGTTATAGTTACTGTTTCTACAGAGTTAGACTGTTATAGTTACTGTTTCTACAGAGTTAGATTGTTATAGTTACTGTTTCTACATAATACAGAGTTAGACTGTTATAGTTACTGTTTCTACATAATACAGAGTTAGACTGTTATAGTTACTGTTTCTACAGAGTTAGACTGTTATAGTTACTGTTTCTACAGAGTTAGACTGTTATAGTTACTGTTTCTACAGAGTTAGACTGTTATAGTTACTGTTTCTACATCATACAGAGTTAGACTGTTATAGTTACTGTTTCTACAGAGTTAGACTGTTATAATTACTGTTTCTACAGAGTTAGACTGTTATAGTTACTGTTTCTACAGAGTTAGACTGTTATAGTTACTGTTTCTACATAATACAGAGTTAGACTGTTATAGTTACTGTTTCTACAGAGTTAGACTGTTATAGTTACTGTTTCTACAGAGTTAGACTGTTATAGTTACTGTTTCTACAGAGTTAGACTGTTATAGTTACTGTTTCTACATAATACAGAGTTAGACTGTTTTAGTTACTGTTTCTACAGAGTTAGACTGTTATAGTTACTGTTTCTACAGAGTTAGACTGTTATAGTTACTGTTTCTACAGAGTTAGACTGTTATAGTTACTGTTTCTACATAATACAGAGTTAGACTGTTTTAGTTACTGTTTCTACAGAGTTAGACTGTTATAGTTACTGTTTCTACAGAGTTAGACTGTTATAGTTACTGTTTCTACAGAGTTAGACTGTTATAGTTACTGTTTCTACAGAGTTAGACTGTTATAGTTACTGTTTCTACAGAGTTAGAATTTTATAGTTACTGTTTCTACATAATCCAGAGTTAGACTGTTATAGTTACTGTTTCTACAGAGTTAGACTGTTATAGTTACTGTTTCTACAGTTAGACTGTTATAGTTACTGTTTCTACATAATACAGAGTTAGACTGTTATAGTTACTGTTTCTACAGAGTTTGACTGTTATAGTTACTGTTTCTACATAATACAGAGTTAGACTGTTATAGTTACTGTTTCTACAGAGTTAGACTGTTATAGTTACTGTTTCTACAGAGTTAGATTGTTATAGTTACTGTTTCTACATAATACAGAGTTAGACTGTTATAGTTACTGTTTCTACATAATACAGAATTAGACTGTTATAGTTACTTTTTCTACAGAGTTAGACTGTTATAGTTACTGTTTCTACATAATACAGAGTTAGACTGTTATAGTTACTGTTTCTACAGAGTTAGACTGTTATAGTTACTGTTTCTACAGAGTTAGACTGTTATAGTTACTGTTTCTACATAATACAGAATTAGACTGTTATAGTTACTGTTTCTACAGAGTTAGACTGTTATAGTTACTGTTTCTACATAATACAGAGTTAGACTGTTATAGTTACTGTTTCTACAGATTTAGACTGTTATAGTTACTGTTTCTACATAATACAGAGTTAGACTGTTATAGTTACTGTTTCTACAGAGTTAGACTGTTATAGTTACTGTTTCTACAGAGTTAGACTGTTATAGTTACTGTTTCTACATAATACAGAATTAGACTGTTATAGTTACTGTTTCTACAGAGTTAGACTGTTATAGTTACTGTTTCTACAGAGTTAGACTGTTATAGTTACTGTTTCTACAGAGTTAGACTGTTATAGTTACTGTTTCTACAGAGTTAGACTGTTATAGTTACTGTTTCTACAGAGTTAGACTGTTATAGTTTCTGTTTCTACAGAGTTAGACTGTTATAGTTACTGTTTCTACAGAGTTAGACTGTTATAGTTACTGTTTCTACAGAGTTAGACTGTTATAGTTACTGTTTCTACAGAGTTAGACTGTTATAGTTACTGTGTCTACATAATACAGAGTTAGACTGTTATAGTTACTGTTTCTACAGAGTTAGACTGTTATAGTTACTGTTTCTACATAATACAGAGTTAGACTGTTTTAGTTACTGTTTCTACAGAGTTAGACTGTTTTAGTTACTGTTTCTACAGAGTTAGACTGTTATAGTTACTGTTTCTACATAATACAGAGTTAGACTGTTATAGTTACTGTTTCTACAGAGTTAGACTGTTATAGTTACTGTTTCTACATAATACAGAGTTAGACTGTTTTAGTTACTGTTTCTACAGAGTTAGACTGTTTTAGTTACTGTTTCTACAGAGTTAGACTGTTATAGTTACTGTTTCTACATAATACAGAGTTAGACTGTTTTAGTTACTGTTTCTACAGAGTTAGACTGTTATAGTTACTGTTTCTACAGAGTTAGACTATTATAGTTACTGTTTCTACAGAGTTAGACTGTTATAGTTACTGTTTCTACAGAGTTAGACTGTTATAGTTTCTGTTTCTACAGAGTTTGACTGTTATAGTTACTGTTTCTACAGAATTAGACTGTTATAGTTACTGTTTCTACAGAGTTAGAATTTTATAGTTACTGTTTCTACATAATACAGAGTTAGACTGTTATAGTTACTGTTTCTACATAATACAGAGTTAGACTGTTATAGTTACTGTTTCTACAGAGTTAGAATTTTATAGTTACTGTTTCTACATAATACAGAGTTAGACTGTTATAGTTACTGTTTCTACAGAGTTAGACTGTTATAGTTACTGTTTCTACAGAGTTAGACTGTTATAGTTACTGTTTCTACATAATACAGAGTTAGACTGTTGTAGTTACTGTTTCTACAGAGTTAGACTGTTATAGTTACTGTTTCTACAGAGTTAGACTGTTATAGTTACTGTTTCTACAGAGTTAGACTGTTATAGTTACTGTTTCTACAGAGTTAGACTGTTATAGTTACTGTTTCTACAGAGTTAGGCTGTTACAGTTACTGTTTCTACATAATACAGAGTTAGACTGTTTTAATGAACTCCAGGAAGCTACTGTATGTGAGGAGGATGTTGCCAAGGCTACCATGTCTAACACATGTTCTGGGTTGAAATTAAAAACAAGGACAAAGTCAAAGTATCAGGGCTCATCTGTAAAGGAGACCTTGGTCTCGAAATGACTCCCTGAAAAAATAAAGGTTCGATAAAAAAGAATAAAACAAGAATACAGCTGAATAATACGACCTCTGGGTTTAGACACTTTGAGGGGTTGATGATGATGGGTACATGACACGTTCTTTATTGCTATGGTTGAAAAACAAGATGAGTCAACATAAAGTCCTACAATGTTCTCCTTCCACACCTGGAAAATAACTAAGGCCTCCAGATAAACCTTTGCTACTTTGTCACCTTCCGCAAATGGCTTCAAAAGCATTTCAGAGTACACTAGTGGGGTTAATAACCAATCAGAGGGCTTGTCTATGAGGGGGGTAATAACCAATCAGACGGCTTGTCTATGAGGGGGGTAATAACCCATCAGAGGGCTTGTCTATGAGGGGGGTAATAACCAATCAGAGGCTTGTCTATGAGGGGGGTAATAACCAATCAGAGGGCTTGTCTATGAAGGGGGTAATAACCAATCAGAGGGCTTGTCTATGAGGGGGGTAATAACCAATCAGAGGCTTGTCTATGAGGGGGGTAATAACCAATCAGAGTGCTTGTCAATGAGGGGGGTAATAACCAATCAGAGGCTTGTCTATGAGGGGGGGGGGGGGGTAATAACCAATCAGAGGGCTTGTCTATGAGGGGGGTAATAAACAATCAGAGGCTTGTCAATGAAGGGGGTGATTAACCAATCAGAGGGCTTGTCTATGATGAGGGTAATAACCAATCAGAGGGCTTGTCTATGATGAGGGTAATAACCAATCAGACGGCTTGTCTATGATGAGGGTAATAACCAATCAGAGGGCTTGTCTATGAGGGGGGTAATAACCAATCAGAAGTTTGTCTATGAGGGGGGTTAATAACCAATCAGAGGGCTTGTCTATGAGGGGGTAATAACCAATCAGAGGGCTTGTCTATGAGGGGGGTAATAACCAATCAGAGGCTTGTCTATGAGGGGGGTTAATAACCAATCAGAGGGCTTGTCTATGAGGGGGGTTAATAACCAATTAGAGGGCTTGTCTATGATGAGGGTAATAACCAATCAGAGGGCTTGTCGATGAGGGGGGTAATAACCAATCAAAGGGCCTGTCTATGAGGGCAGTGTCTGTCCCACTAACAGCTCTACAGATGGTCATACTACCAACAAATTATATGTTGATAAGAAACTGCTTGCTAAGGTAAGGATAAGGGTTAGGATAAGGGTTAGGACTAGGACTAGGTTAAGAGTTAGGGTTAGGTTTAGAATAAGGGTTTGGATAAGGGTTAGGACGGACTAGGTTAAGAGTTAGGGTTAGGTTTAGAATAAGGGTTAGGGTAAGGGTTAGGACTAGGACTAGGTTAAGAGTTAGGGTTAGGTTTAGAATAAGGGTTTGGATAAGGGTTAGGACTAGGACTAGGTTAAGAGTTAGGGTTAGGTTTAGAATAAGGGTTTGGATAAGGGTTAGGACTAGGACTAGGTTAAGAGTTAGGGTTAGGTTTAGAATAAGGGTGTGGATAAGGTTAGGCCTAGGACTAGGTTAAGAGTTAGGGTTAGGTTTAGAATAAGGGTTTGGATAAGGGTTAGGACTAGGACTAGGTTAAGAGTTAGGGTTAGGTTTAGAATAAGGGTTAGGATAAGGGTTAGGACTAGGACTAGGTTAAGAGTTAGGGTTAGGTTTAGAATAAGGGTTTGGATAAGGGTTAGGACTAGGACTAGGTTAAGAGTTAGGGTTAGGTTTAGAATAAGGTTTTGGATAAGGGTTAGGACTAGGACTAGGTTAAGAGTTAGGGTTAGGTTTAGAATAAGGGTGTGGATAAGGGTTAGGACTAGGACTAGGTTAAGAGTTAGGGTTAGGTTTAGAATAAGGGTTAGGATAAGGGTTAGGACTAGGACTAGGTTAAGAGTTAGGGTTAGGTTTAGAATAAGGGTTTGGATAAGGGTTAGGACTAGGACTAGGTTAAGAGTTAGGGTTAGGTTTAGAATAAGGGTTAGGATAAGGGTTAGGGTTAGTAAATAGTTTAAAAGTTACTGATAGTCAGTAGATAGTCAATCTGTAGATGTTCTACAGCGTACCCAAACAAAGTCTTACCAGTTGCTGATAACACACGCACACAAACACATATACACATACACACACTCTGAACGACTGGCGTCTGACAGATTTACTCACTTGAACCACGCGGATTAAACAATTCCCTCCTTATAGACTGGAGATGTGAATTAAGTTCTTATTTCAGTATAATTTCAGTTTTGAGACTGGTCAAACGGCAGTTGAGAAAGTAAGGGTGAGTTTAGATCAGAATGGAGGAGGAGGGAAAATATGGACAGGGTGAGTTTAGATCAGAATGGAGGAGAGAGAGAGAGAATATGGACAGGGTGAGTTTAGATCAGAATGAAGGAGGAGAGGGAGAATATGGACAGGGTGAGTTTAGATCAGAATGAAGGAGAGGGAGAATATGGACAGGGTGAGTTTAGATCAGAATGGAGGAGAGAGAGAATATGGACAGCGTGAGTTTAGATCAGAATGGAGGAGGAGAGGGAGAATATGGACAGGGTGAGTTTAGATCAGAATGGAGGAGAGAGAGAGAATATGGACAGGGTGAGTTTAGACCAGAAAGGAGGAGAGAGAGAATATGGACAGGGTGAGTTCAGATCAGAATGGAGGAGAAAGAGAGAATATGGACAGGGTGAGTTTAGATCAGAATGGAGGAGGAGAGAGAATATGGACAGGGTGAGTTTAGATCAGAATGGAGGAGAGAGAGAATATGGACAGGGTGAGTTCAGATCAGAATGGAGGAGAAAGAGAGAATATGGACAGGGTGAGTTTAGATCAGAATGGAGGAGGAGAGAGAATATGGACAGGGTGAGTTTAGATCAGAATGGAGGAGAGAGAGAGAGAGAATATGGACAGGGTGAGTTTAGACCAGAAAGGAGGAGAGAGAGAATATGGACAGGGTGAGTTCAGATCAGAATGGAGGAGAAAGAGAGAATATGGACAGGGTGAGTTTAGATCAGAATGGAGGAGGAGAGAGAATATGGACAGGGTGAGTTTAGATCAGAATGGAGGAGAGAGAGAATATGGACAGGGTGAGTTCAGATCAGAATGGAGGAGAAAGAGAGAATATGGACAGGGTGAGTTTAGATCAGAATGGAGGAGGAGAGAGAATATGGACAGGGTGAGTTTAGATCAGAATGGAGGAGAGAGAGAGAGAGAATATGGACAGGGTGAGTTTAGATCAGAATGGAGGAGAGAGACAATATGGACAGGGTGAGTTCAGATCAGAATGGAGGAGAAAGAGAGAATATGGACAGGGTTAGTTTAGATCAGAATGGAGGAGGAGGGAGAATATGGACAGGGTGAGTTCAGATCAGAATGGAGGAGAAAGAGAGAATATGGACAGGGTTAGTTTAGATCAGAATGGAGGAGGGAGAATATGGACAGGGTGAGTTTAGATCAGAATGGAGGAGAAAGAGAAAATATGGACAGAGTGAGTTTAGATCAGAATGGAGGAGAGAGAGAGAGAATATTTTATTTATTTTTATTTTATTTATTTCAACTTTATTTAACCAGGTAGGCAAGTTGAGAACAAGTTCTCATTTACAATTGCGACCTGGCCAAGATAAAGCAAAGCAGGTCGACACATACAACAACACAGAGTTACACATGGAGTAAAACAAACATACAGTCAATAATACAGTAGAAAAATAAGTCTATATACAATGTGAGCAAATGAGGTGAGATAATGGAGGTAAAGGCAAAAAAGGCCATGGTGGCAAAGTAAATACAATATAGCAAGTAAAACACTGGAATGGTAGATTTGTAGTGGAAGAAAGTGCAAAGTAGAAATATAAATAATGGGGTGCAAAGGAGCAAAATAAATAAATAAATAAATAAATACAGTAGGGGAAGGGGTATTGGTTTGGGCTAAATAATAGATGGGCTATGTACAGGTGCAGTGATCTGTGAGCTGCTCTGACAGCTGGTGCTTAAAGCTAGTGAGGGAGATAAGTGTTTCCAGTTTCAGAGATTTTTGTAGTTCGTTCCAGTCATTGGCAGCGGAGAACTGGAAGGAGAGACTGCCAAAGGAGGAATTGGCTTTGGGGGTGACTAGAGAGATATACCTGCTGGAGCGCTTGCTACAGGTGGGTGCTGCTATGGTGACCAGTGAGCTGAGATAAGGGGGGACTTTACCTAGCAGGGTCTTGTAGATGACCTGGAGCCAGTGGGTTTGGCAACGAGTATGAAGCGAGGGCCAGCCAACGAGAGCGTACAGGTCGCTGTGGTGGGTAGTATATGGGGCTTTGGTGACAAAACGGATGGCACTGTGATAGACTGCATCCAGTTTATTGAGTAGGGTATTGGAGGCTATTTTGTAAATTACATCGCCGAAGTCGAGGATCGGTAGGATGATCAGTTTTACGAGGGTATGTTTGGCAGCATGAGTGAAGGATGCTTTGTTGCGAAATAGGAAGCCAATTCTAGATTTAACTTTAGATTGGAGATGTTTGATGTGAGTCCGGAAGGAGAGCTTACAGTCTAACCAGACACCTAGGTATTTGTAGTTGTCCACATATTCTAAGTAAGAACCGTCCAGAGTAGTGATGCTGGACAGGCGGGCGGGTGCGGGCAGCGATCAGTTGAAGAGCATGCATTTAGTTTGACTTGTATTTAAGAGCAGTTGGAGGCTACGGAAGGAGAGTTGTATGGCATTGAAGCTCGTCTGGAGGGTTGTTAACACAGTGTCCAAAGAAGGGCCAGAAGTATACAGAATGGTGTCGTCTGCGTAGAGGTGGATCAGAGACTCACCAGCAGCAAGTGCGACATCATTGATGTATACAGAGAAAAGAGTTGGCCCAAGAATTGAACCCTGTGGCACCCCCATAGAGACTACCAGAGGCCCGGACAACAGGCCCTCCGATATGACACGTTGAACTCTATCAGAGAAGTAGTTGGTGAACCAGGCGAGGCAGTCATTTGAGAAACCGAGGCTATTGAGTCTTCCGATGAGGATGTGGGGATGGCAGACTCGAAAGCCTTGGCCAGGTCAATGAATACGTCAGCACAGTATTGTTTCTTATCGATGGCGGTTACGATGTCATTTAAGACCTTGAGAGTGGCTGAGGTGCACCCATGACCAGCTCTGAAACCAGATTGCATAGCGGAGAAGGTGCGGTGGGATTCGAAATGGTCGGTAATTTGTTTGTTGACTTGACTTTCGAAGACCTTAGAAAGGCAGGGTAGGATAGATATAGGTCTGTAGCAGTTTGGGTCAAGAGTGTCCCAGAACTCCTTTGAAGAGGGGTATGACAGCAGCTGCTTTCCAATCTTTTGGAATCTCAGACGACACGAAAGAGAGGTTGAACAGGCCAGTAATAGGGGTTGCAACAATTTCGGCAGATCATTTTAGAAAGAGAGGGTCCAGATTGTCTAGCCCGGCTGATTTGTAGAGGTCCAGATTTTGCAGCTCTTTCAGAACATCAGCTGACTGGATTTGGGAGAAGGAGAAATGGGGAAGGCTTGGACGAGTAGCTGTGGGGGGTGCAGTTCTATTGACAGGGGTAGGTGTAGCCAGGTGGAAAGCATGGCCAGCCGTAGAAAAATGCTTATTGAAATTCTCAATTATAGTGGATTTATCGGAGGTGACAGAGTTTCCTATCCTCAGTGCAGTGGGCAGCTGGGAGGAGGTGTTCTTATTCTCCATGGACTTTACAGTGTCCCAGAACTTTTTTGAGTTTGTGTTACAGGAAGCAAATTTCTGCTTGAAAAAGCTAGCCTTGGCTTTTCTAACTGCCTGTGTATATTGGTTTCTAACTTCCCTGAAAAGTTGCATATCACGGGGGCTGTTCGATGCTAATGCAGAACGCCACAGGATGTTTTTGTGTTGGTTAAGGGCAGTCAGGTCTGGAGAGAAGCAAGGGCTATATCTCTTCCTGGTTCTAAATTTCTTGAATGGGGCGTGCTTATTTAAGATGGTGAGGTTGGCATTTAAAAAAAATAGCCAGGCATCCTCTACTGACGGAATGAGGTCAATATCCTTCCAGGATACCCGGGCCAGGTCGATTAGAAAGGCTTGCTCGCTGAAATGTTTCAAGGAGCGTTTGACAGTAATGAGTGGAGGTCGTTTGACCGCTGACCCATTACGGATACAGGCAATGAGGCAGTGATCGCTGAGGTCTTGGTTGAAAACAGCAGAGGTGTATTTAGAGGGCAGGTTGGTTAGGATGATATCTATGAGGGTGCCCGTGTTTACGGATTTGGGGTTGTACCTGGTAGGTTCATTGATAATTTGTGTGAGATTGAGAGCATCAAGATTAGATTGTAGGATGGCTGGGGTGTTAAGCATGTTCCAGTTTAGGTCACCTAGCAGCACGAGCTCTGAAGATAGATGGGGGGCAATCAGTTAACATATGGTGTCCAGAGCACAGCTGGGGGCAGAGGGTGGTCTATAGCAGGCGGAGAGACTTGTTTTTAGAGAGATGGATTTTTAAAAGTAGAAGTTCAAATTGTTTGGGTACAGACCTGGATAGTAGGACAGAACTCTGCAGGCTATCTCTGCAGTAGATTGCAACACCGCCCCCTTTGGACATTCTATCTTGGCGGAAAATGTTGTAGTTAGGGATGAAGATTTCAGAGCTTTTGGTGGACTTCCTAACCCAGGATTCAGACACGGCTAGGACATCCGGGTTGGCAGAGTGTGCTAAAGCAGTGAATAAAACAAATTTAGGGAGAAGGCTTCTAATGTTAACATGCATGAAACCAAGGCTATTACGGTTACAGAAGTCATCAAAAGAGAGCACCTGTGGAATAGGAGTGGAGCTAGGCACTGCAGGGCCTGGATTCACCTCTACATCACCAGAGGAACAGAGGAAGAGCAGGATAAGGGTACGGCTGAAAGCTATGAGAATTGGTCGTCTATGACATCCAGAATAGAGGGTAAAAGGAGCAGGTTTCTGGGGGCGATAAAATAGCTTCAAGGTATAATGTACAGACAAAGGTATGGTGGGATGTGAATACAGTGGAGGTAAACCTAGGCATTGAGTGATGATGAGAGAGATATTGTCTCTAGAAACATCACTGAAACCAGAAGATGTAATAGCATGTGTAGGTGGTGGAACTGAAAGGTTGGATAAGGTATAATGAGCGGGGCTAGAGGCTCTACAGTGAAATAAGCCAATAAACACTAACCAGAACAGCAATGGACAAGGCATATTGACATTAAGGAGAGGCATGCTTAGCTGAGTGATCATAAGGGTCCCGTGGGATTCAGACAGCTAGCCGGATCATAAGTAGCAAGCTGGCAGACGATGGAGGGAGGTCTGTATTTAGCCACCTCGTGCGTTTCCGTCTGTAGATTAGTGGGGTTCTGTGTGGTAGGGGGGACCAGTCCAATGGGCAAAATAGTTATAGTTATAGTGGCCCAAGAAAATTGTCCGATAGACCTAATCAGATATCAGCCGATAATACAGCTAACGATTAGCAGGCCGCAGATGGACGTTCAGGTTACGTCGCGACGGAGGGACCAGTTGGATAACTCCCTCGAGCAGATAACATCGGTAGTCCAGTCGTGAAAGCCCAATGGGGCTCTGCATCGGCAGTAAAACGGCTCCGGATAGGTGACTGTAGCCCAGGAGTGGCTGATGGAACTCTTCAGCTGGCTAGCTCCGGAATAATTATGTTAACTCCGGGACCAACGTTGCCAATAGTCACTCGGATAGCAGCTAGCTAGCTGCAAGATCCAGGTGTAGATGTCCAGAGCCTGCGGTAGAAATCCGGGGACATGGAGAGAAAATAGGTCTGGTATGCTCTGGTCTGAGTCGCGCTGTACAAAACTGGCGATTTCAAACTAAGGGATAGCTGATGACCGCTAACCGTGGCTAGCTGAACTCCAACGTTAGACAGTGAACTGGCCAACCTCTGGCTAACATTTACATTTTAGTCATTTAGCAGACACTCTTACCCAGAGCAACTTACAGTAGTGAATGCATGACATTTCATTTCATGCATTTTTTTTTTGTACTGGCCCCCCGTGGGAATCAAACCCACAACCCTGGTGTTGCACACACCATGCTCTACCAACTGAGCCACAGGGAAGCTAACCTCTGGCTAGCTTCTGTTGAGGATTTCAGGTTTGAGGTAAATAATACTTCTTTTTTTTTTATTGGAGAGGCGGGTTGCAGGAGAGTGTTTTGAGGTTGAGTTTTTAGAAAAAAATATATATAAAAAGATATGCGAAGAAAAGATGTAAATATATATATACACATGGGACAAGACGAAAGACAACGAAGTCTGACTGCTACGCCATCTTGGGATAGTCATGTGGACAGGGTGAGTTTAGATCAGAATGGAGGAGAGAGAGAACATGGACAGGGTGAGTTTAGATCAGAATGGAGGAGGAGGGAGAATATGGACAGGGTGAGTTTAGATCAGAATGGAGGAGAGCGAGAACATGGACAGGGTGAGTTTAGATCAGAATGGAGGAGGAGGGAGAATATGGACAGGGTGAGTTTAGATCAGACTGGAGGAGAGAGAGAATATGGACAAGGTGAGTTTAGATCAGAATGGAAGAGAGAGAGAGAATATGGACAGGGTGAGTTTAGATCAGAATGGAGGAGAAAGAGAGAATATGGACAGGGTGAGTTTAGATCAGAATGGAGGAGAGAGAATATGGACAGGGTGAGTTTAGATCAGAATGGAGGAGAGGGAGAATATGGACAGGGTGAGTTTAGATCAGAATGGAGGAGAGAGAATATGGACAGGGTGAGTTTAGATCAGAATGGAGGAGAAAGAGAGAATATGGACAGGGTGAGTTTAGATCAGAATGGAGGAGAGAGAATATGGACAGGGTGAGTTTAGATCAGAATGGAGGAGAGGGAGAATATGGACAGGGTGAGTTTAGATCAGAATGGAGGAGAGAGAATATGGACAGGTTGAGTTCAGATCAGAATGGAGGAGAGAGAATATGGACAGGGTGAGTTTAGATCAGAATGGTGGAGAGAGAGAGAATATGGACAGGGTGAGTTCAGATCAGAATGGAGGAGAGAGAGAGAGAGAATATGGACAGGGTGACCTTCAATTTTAGAACAATAGAGTGGAGATAGGTTCATATGACGTTTGTCTGTCTGTCTGTCTGTCTGTCTGTCTGTCTGTCTGTCTGTCTGTCTGTCTGTCTGTCTGTCTGTCTGTCTGTCTGTCTGTCTGTCTGTCTGTCTGCCTGTCTCTTCAAGTTTAGGCATAAGACTAACAAAACTAAGAGTAAATATACATGGTTCCAATCAAGCAAGGGAAATTGTGTTAATAATTCTGTCAACCTGTCTGATTCCTTTATTTAATGATTATTGGGGCTCCCGGGTGGCGCAGCGGTCTAAGGCACTGCATCTCAGTGCTAGAGGCGTCACTACAGACCCTGGTTTCGATTCCAGGCTGTATCACAACCGGCCGTGATTGGGAGTCCCATAGGGCGGTGCACAACTGGCCCAGCGTCGTCCGCGTTTGACCAGGGTAGGCCGTTATTGTACACAATAATTTGTTCTTAACTGACTTGCATAGTTAAATAAATAAAAAATGATAAAATAACACAGGACATTCATTCCTCAACCTCTAAAGTTTTCTAGGTTTAAATGACAATAGTTCCAAGGTGTGCTGCAGGCTTGGTTCTAATCCTCCCTGAGTCTCCTGTCTGAGTTCTTCTTCTCCCCACCAGCCCACATAGGTGATTCAGAATCCTCCCCAGAAACTTTCAGCTCTATTGAGAATGAATAAAAAATGAAAGGGCAGAATAGCTGGTCCTTTCATAAAGCAGTGTGCTGATGAGAATAGTGAGCGGGTCAGTGTGTGTGTGTGCTGATGAGAATAGTGAGCGGGTCAGTGTGTGTGTGTGTGTGTGTGTGTGTGTTGTGATGAGAATAGAGAAGGAGAGGCTGGGTCAGTGTGTTGTGATTTGACTATAATGAACACAGACAGCAGACGGCTTCAGGTGATCTGTAGTCTTATTGAAGCCACTGCATCTGTCTAATATCAGCTCACATACACAGGCACACACACACACACACACACACACACACACACACACACACACACACACACACACACACACACACACACACACACACACACACACACACACACACACACACACACACACACACACACACACACACACACTATCAACTCAGACCTGATGTGAGTGATGACATTCATAATCAGGTAAAAGAAAGAAAGACAAAGTATTGGTGTTAGCAGAATACCCATAGAATACCTATATTATACCCGTAGAATACCTATATAATACCCATAGAATACCTATATAACACCCGTAGAATACCTATATAATACCCATAGAATACCTATATAATACCTACATAATACCCTTTAGAATACCTACATAATACCCGTAGAATACCTATATAATACCCATATAATACCTATACAATACCTGTAGAATACCTATATAATACCCGTAGAATACCTATATAATATGCATATAATACCTATATAATACCCGTATAATACCTATATAATACCCGTAGAATACCTATATAATACCCATATAATACCTATATAATACCCATAAAATACCTATATAATACCCATAGCATACCTATATAATACCCATAGAATACCTATATAATACCCACAGAATAACTATATAATACACAAGAATACCTATATAATACCCATCGAATACCTATATAATACCATAGAATACCCATAGAATACCTATATAATACCCATAGAATACCTAAATATTATACCCATAGAATACCTATATAATACTCATATAATACCCATATAATACACATAGAATACCTATACAATATCGATGTAATACCTATATAATACCCATATAATACACATAGAATACCTATACAATACCTATATAATACCCATAGAATATATGTATAATACCCATTGAATACCTATATAATACCCATAGAATAGATATATAATACCTGTAGAATACCTATACAATACCAAAGAATACTTATATAATACCCATAGAAAACCTATGTAATACCCACAGAATAACTATATAATACACAAGAATACCTATATAATACCCATAGAATTCCTATATAATAAACATAGAATACCTACATAATATCATAGAATACCCATAGAATACCTATATAATACCCATAGAATACATATATAATTCCCATAGAATACCAAAATATTATACCATAGAATACCTATATAATACCCATATAATACCCATAGAATACCCATAGAACACCTATATAATACCCATTGAACACCTAGATAATACCCATAGAATACCTATATAATGCCCATAGAATACATATATAATACATATATAATACCCAAGGAATATATAATACCCAAAGAATACCTATATATTACCCATAGAATGCCTATATAATACCCATAGAATACATATATAATACCCATATAATACCTATATGATACACATAGAATATCTATATAACACCCATAGAATACCTATATAATACTTATATAATACCTATATAATACTTATATAATACCTATATAATACCCACATAATACCTATATAATACCCATATAATACCTAAATATTATACCCATAGAATACCTATGTAATACCTATATAATACCCATAGAATACCTATATATTACCCATAGAATACCTATATAGTACCCATAGAATACCCATACAATACCTAAATAATACCCATAGAATACCTACATAACACTGTCGTGTCTTTGGGGCATCATAAAAACAGAAGACTTATTTTCATCAAATAACTCTCTGTAATTATTATTACGCGATTAACTGATTAATCGTGTAACTGTAATTAACTAGGAGGTCGGGGCACCAAGGAAAATATTCAGATTACATAGTTATAATTTTCCTAATATAACTGTCAGATATTATAACATTATATATTATATTATAAGATCTGATCTATTATCTTCTTGTTTTAATGATGTGTTATTACCTCGCGTCCAGTCTCATTCCAAATGTTGTAAATTGTTGTTATCTGCACGAACCCAGTCTTCACTAAATTATCCATACATCAATTGTCTTAAAATCATTTATTTACTAAACTAAGTAATTCACAGAAAGCATACAAAACAGTAGGTATCGCTACAAAGAAATGGTAGAGGAATGTGCCCTAGTGGGCTAAACCGGCATGGCGGCTTGTTAAACAAAGGGTGATAAAGGGCAGCCGAGGAGGCACAACAGAGTTGATAAATATTAACAATTGATATGCTAATCCTTTGCACATGAACGCTCACTCATTCGGAAACAATTGCAATCAATATATATATTTACGCTCAGTGTGTCGTCGTGATCTTTGTTGGAGTGTTTCGTCCTCTTTCTCTCTCTCTCTCTCTCTCTCTCTCTCTCTCTCTCTCTCTCTCTCTCTCTCTCTCTCTCTCTCTCTCTCTCTCTCTCTCTCTCTCTCTCTCTCTCCCTCTCTCTCTCTCTCTCTCTCTCTCTCTCTCTCTCGGTTAGAATGGATCTTTCAAAGCAACATTCATTAATGTCGTTATAGAATGGAGGTTTCGTCGGTCTTCGCGTTCAATGATACCGAATTTCTAGCTGCAGACTAGTAATTAATATCAAAGACTTGTTATTATTCCGTCGGTATCGATAGTCTAAAAGTTTATCCACGTGGTATGGTTAAAGTTCAGTAGAGGGATGCATGGTCAAACCTATTGGCAAACTCGTAATGGAGTGGAGGCCTTGTCTTAAAGAAAGACACCCTGGGTGGGGGTTTATATACTGAACGTAGAAAAGGCTGTCACATGACGCCTTGTCCTGTCTGTGTCCCTGGGGGCGTGCCGGTGACTTAGTTAACCTCTTGGGGCTAGGTGGGACGCTAGCGTGCCACCCGTGGTGCACTCCATCAACAGCAGGTGCATTTCAAGAGCGGCAAATTTGAATCCAAATAAATGTCAAAATTCAAATTTTTCAAAAATACAACTATGTTACACCATTTGAAAGATAAACATCTCCTTAATCTAACCACGTTTTACGATTTCAAAAAGGTTTTACGGCGAAAGCATAAATTTAGAGTATGTTAGGACAGTACATTTACAAGAGTTGTGTGTAATGTTTTGTCAAGTCAAAGACAGGGTCACCAAAACCATAAAACCAGCTAAAATGATACACTAACCTTTTACAATCTCCATCAGATGACACTCCTAGGACATTATGTTAGACAATGCATGCATTTTTAGTTCTATCAAGTTCATATTTATATACAAAAACAGCGTTTTACTATGGCATTGATGTTGAGGAAATCGTTTCCCTCCAATAACCGGCAGTCAAGTCAGCGTCACAAATTAAATAATTAAAATTAGAAAACATTGGTAAAATATTATATTGTCATTTAAAGAATTATAGATTTACATCTTTTGAACGCAATCAACTTGCCAGATTTAAAAATAACCTTACTGGGAAATCACACTTTGCAATAATCTGAGCACTGTGCCCAGAAAAATACGCGTTGCGATACAGACTAGACGTCATGTTGGGGAGATCTAAAATCGAAAATACTATGTAAATAATCCATTACCTTTGATTCTCTTCATCAGATGTCACTTCCAGGTATCACAGGTCCATAACGAATGTAGTTTTGTTCAAAAAAGCTCATCATTTATGTCCAAAAATCTCCGTCTCGTTAGCACATGATGTAAGCCAGCCGGACTTCTCGTCATGAACGAGGGGAAAAAATATATTTCCGTTCGTTCAAACATGTCAAACGTTGTATAGCATAAATCATTAGGGCCTTTTTTAACCAGAACATGAATAATATTCAAGGTGGACGAATGCATAGTCTTTTATAACGTATTGGAACGAGGGTACCCAACATGAAGTAGCGCGCCAGGTGTCTAATGGGACATCACCGTTCCATGGCTCTTGTTCGGTCAGATCTCCCTCCAGAAGACTCAAAACACTTTGTAAAGGCTGGTGACATCTAGTGGAAGCAATAGGAAGTGCCAAAATATTCCTAAACCCCTGTGTTTTTCAATGGGATAGGTTTAAAGTCAATACAACACATCAGGTATCCACTTCCTGTCAGAAAATGTCTCAGGGTTTTGCCTGCCAAATGAGTTCTGTTATACTCACAGACACCATTCAAACAGTTTTGGAAACTTTAGAGTGTTTTCTATCCATATATAATAAGTATATGCATATTCTAGTTACTGGGTAGGATTAGTAACCAGATTAAATCGGGTACATTTTTTTTATCCAGACGTGCAAATGCTGCCCCCTAGACCCAACAGGTTAAGCTTTGAACAGAAATACAATTCTCTCACATTAACCTCAGTACATAGCATCTCAACATATTCCAAACAGCTTTATCCTTATTAATACATTTTATACAACCATTTAGATGTAAGTCCCATAGCTGAGGCTATTATATAAACATTATTATGGTAATATGGCAATACTGTCTCTCATGGGTTTCATAAAATTGTACCAAGTGGACCAGTTCGTAGCTGGATTCTTCACCAATATTATATACCTTCTCCAGAACATAAATGTTGTTCGGTTCCCCCGTCCGGTGAGGTGGAAGAATTCCTTTGTCTCTCTATGAAACCATTCTGTCTCAAAACTGTGGCCTGTGAGGCAGGACATTCCCTTTGGAATTTACGACCGCCTTCTGACCACAGCAGCCTGGGTAGGGGGAGGTAGGTAGGGGGATGGTGCATAGAAAAGGCCTGGTGCAGAGGAAGGGTGTTCAACTGTGCTCGCTGTACCCAGAGAGAGGGCAACGTCATGACAACACCCATAGAATACCTATACTATACCCATAGAATACCTATAAAATACCCGTAGAACACCTATATATTACCCATAGAACACCTACATATTACCTATATAATACTTATATAATACCTACATAATACCCAAAGAATATATATATAATACCCAAAGAATACCTATATATTACCCATAGAATGCCTATATAATACCCATATAATACCTATATGATACCCATATAATACCTATACAATACTCATATAATACCTATATAATACATATATAATACCCACAGAATACCTATATAATACCCATATAATACCTAAATATTATACCCATAGAATACCTATGTAATACCTATATAATACCCATAGAATACCTATATAAAACCTATATAATACCCATTGAATACCTATATAATACCCATAGAATACCTATATATTACCCATAGAATACCTATATAGTACCCATAGAATACCCACACAATACCTAAATAATACCCATAGAATACCTTAATAACACCCATAGAATACCTATATTATACCCATAGAATACCTATATAATACCTATAAAATACCCGTAGAACACCTATATATTACCCATATAATACTTATATAATACCCATAGAATACCTATATAATATCTCTATAATACACATAGAATACCTATATAATACCCATAGAATACCTATACAATACCTGTATAATACCCATAGGTGAGATATATATTACACATACAATACCTATATAATACCTATAGAATACACATAAATTACCCATAGAATACCTATATAATACCCAAGAATACCTACATAATACCCATAGAATACCTATATAATACCTATATAATACCCATAGAATACCTATGCAATATCTATATAATACGCATTGAATACCTATATAATACTCATATAATACCTATATAATACCCATAAAATTCCTATATAATATCAATATAATACCTATAGAATACCTATTTAATACCCATAGAATACCTATATAATACCTACAGTTAAATTCTGAAGTTTACATACACCTTAGCCAATTTCATTTACACTCATTTTTTCACAATTCCTGACATTTAATCCTACTAAAAATTCCCTGTTTTAGGTCAGTTAGGATCACCACTTTATTTTAAGAATGTGAAATGTCAGAATAACAGTAGAGAAAGTGAACTATTTCTGCTTTTATTTCTTTCATCACATTCCCAGTGGGTCAGAAGCTAACACACACTCAATTAGTGTTTGGTAGCATTGCCTTTAAATTGTTTAACTTGGGTCAAACATTTCTGGTAGCCTTCCACAAGCTTCCCACACAAAATTGTGTGAATTTTGGCCCGTTCCTCCTGACAGAGCTGGTGTAACTGAGTCAGGTTTGCCTCCTTGCTCGCACACACTTGTTCAGTTCTGCCAACACATTTTCTATAGGATTGAGGTCAGGGCATTGTGATGGCCATTCCAATACCTTGACTTTGTTGTCCTTAAGCCATTTTGCCAGAACTTTGGAAGTATGCTTGGGGTCATTGTCCATTTGGAAGACCCATTTGCGACCAAGCTTTAACTTCCTGACTGATTTCTTGAGATGTGGCTTCAATATATCCACATCATTTTCCTGCCTCATGAAGCCATCTATTTTGTAAAGTGCACCAGTCCCTCCTGCAGCAAAGCACCCCCACAACATGATGCTGCCACCCCGTGCTTCACGGTTGGGATGGTGTTCTTCGGATTGCAAGCTCCTCCTTTTTCCTCCAAACATGATGGTCATTATTTCCAAGCAGTTCTATTTTTGTTTCATCAGACCAGAGGACATTTCTCCAAAAAGTACAATCTTTGTTCCCATGTGCAGTTGCAAACCGTAGTCTGGCTTTTTTATGGCAGTTTTGGAGTAGTGGCTTCTTCCTTGCTGAGCGGCCTTTCAGGTTATGTCAATATAGGACTCGTTTTACTGTGGATATAGATACTTTTGTACCTGTTTCCTCCAGCATCTTCACAAGGTTCTTTGCTGTTGTTCTGGGATTGATTTGCACTTTTCACACCAAAGTACGTTCATCTCTTGGAGACAGAACGTGTCACCATCCTGAGCGGTGTGACGACTGCGTAGTCCCATGGTGTTTATACTTGCGTACTATTGTTTGTACAGATGAACGGTCTCCGATTTTTTTTCTGAGCTCTTGGCTGATTTCTTTTGATTTCCCATGATATCAAGAAAAGAGGCACTCAGTTTAAAGGTAGGCCTTGAAATACATCCACAGGTACACCTCCAATGGACTCAAATTTAGTCAATTAGCCTATTAGAAGTTTCTAAAGCCATGACATCTATTTCTGTAATTTTCCAAGCTGTTTAAAGGCACAGTCAACTTAGTGTATGTAAACTTCTGACCCACTGGAATTGTGATACAGTGAAATATAAGTGAAATAATCTGTCTGTAATCAATTGTTGGAAACATTACTTGTGTCATGCACAAAGTAGATGTCCTAACCGACTTGCCAAAACTAGAGATTGTTAACAATAAATTTGTGGAGTGATTGAAAAACGACTTTTAATGACAATATAACTATATATATAGAATACCTATATAATACCTATGGAATACCTAGAGTACCTATATAATACCCATAGAATACCTATATAATACCTATATAATTCCTATATAATACCTATATGATAAATATGGAATACCCATAGAATACTCATAGAATACCTATATAATCCCCATAGAACACCTACATAATACCCATAGAACACCTACATAATACCCATAGAACACCTAAATAATACCTATAGAATACCTATATAATACCCATAGAATACCTATATAATACCTATAGTGTACTTATAGAATACCTATAGAATACCTATATAATACCCATAGAATACCTATAGAATACCTATATAATACCTACATAATACCTATATAATACCCATAGAATACCTATAGCATACCTACAGAATACCAATAGAATACCTATATAATACCCATAGAATACCTATATGGTCTGATGAAACCAAGATTGAACCCTTTGACCTGAATGCCAACAGTCACGTCTGAAGGAAACCTGGCATCATCCCTACGGTGAAGCGTACCAGTCAAAAGTTTTAGAACACCTACTCATTCAATGGTTTTTCTTTATTTGTACTGTTTTCTACATTGTAGAATAATAGTGAAAACATCAAAACTATGAAATAACACATATGGAATCATGTAGCAACCAAAGAAGTGTTAAACAAATCAAAATATATTTTATATTTGAGTAGTCACCCTTTGCCTTGATGACAGCTTTGCACACTCTCGGCATTCTCTCAACCAACTTCACGAGGTAGTCACCTGGAATGCAATTCAATTTACAGGTGTGCCTTGTTAAAAGTTAATTTGTGGAATTTCTTTCCTTCTTAATTAGTTTGAGCCAATCAGTTGTGTTGTGACAAGGTAGCGGTGGTATACAGAAGATAGCCCTATTTGGTTAAAGACCAAGTCCATATTAAGGCAAGAATAGCTCAAATAAGCAAAGAGAAACAACAGTCCATCATTACTTTAAGACAAGAAGGTCAGTCAATCCGGAAAATGTCAAGAACTTTGAACGTTTCTTCAAGTGCAGTTGCAAAAACCAACAAGCGCTCTGATGAAACTGGCTCTCATTGGTACCGCCACAGGAAAGGAAGACCTAGAGTTACCTCTGCTGAAGAGGATAAGTTCATTAGAGTTACCAGCCTCAGAAATTGCAGCCCAAATAAATGGTTCGCAGAGTTCAAGTAACAGACACATCTCAACATCAACTGTTCAGAGGAGACTGTGTGAATCAGGCCTTCATGGTCGAATTGCTGCAAGGAAACCACTACTAAAGGACACCAATAATAAGAGAATTGCTTGGGCCAAGAAACACAAGCAATGGACATTAGGCCGATGGAAATCTGTCCTTTGGCCTGATGTGTCCAAATTTGATATTTGTGGTTCCAGCCACCGTGTCTTTGTGATACGCGATGTGGGTGAACGGATGATCTCCGCATGTGTATTTTCCACATGAGAACGCCAAGACCGTGCAAGCGGTCATCAAGGCAAGAGGTGGCTACTTTGAAGAATCTAAAATCTAAAATATTTTTTGATTTGTTTAACACTTTTTTGGGTTACTACATGATTCCATATGTGTTATTTCCTAGTTGTGATGTCTTCACTATTATTCTACAATGTAGAAAATAGTAAAAATAAAGAAAAAACTCTTGAATGAGTAGGTGTGTTCAAACTTTTGACTGCTACTATATATACACACACTGTGTACCATAAAAAGGCATTTATGTTTGCAGAATTATGTTTGTTTTCTCAGGTATCATATTCAGTGTAACAGGGATTATCTGTGTGTGTTCTCAGGTATCATATTCAGTGTAGCAGGGATTATCTGTGTGTGTTCTCAGGTATCATATTCAGTGTGGCAGGGATTATCTGTGTTTTCTCAGGTATCATATTCAGCGCAGCAGGGATTATTTGTGTGTGTTCTCAGGTATCATATTCAGTGTAGCAGGGATTATCTGTGTGTGTTCTCAGGTATCATATTCAGTGTAGCAGGGATTATCTGTGTGTTTTCTCAGGTATCATATTCAGTGTAGCAGGGATTATCTGTGTGTGTTCTCAGGTATCATATTCAGTGTAGCAGGGATTATCTGTGTGTGTTCTCAGGTATCATATTCAGTGTAGCAGGGATTATCTGTGTGTGTTCTCAGGTATCATATTCAGTGTAGCAGGGATTATCTGTGTGTGTTCTCAGGTATCATATTCAGTGTAGCAGGGATTATCTGTGTGTTTTCTCAGGTATCATATTCAGTGTAGCAGGGATTATCTGTGTGTGTTCTCAGGTATCATATTCAGTGTAGCAGGGATTATCTGTGTGTTTTCTCAGGTATCAACACATTCAGTGTTTCATCATCCCAGTGATTACAGCTAGCTGTATATACGTCCCAAATGGCACCCTATTCCCTACGTAGTGCACTACTTTAGACCTTATTCCTTATGTAGTGCGCTACTTTAGACCCTATTCCCTATATAATGCACTACTTTGGACCCTATCCCCTATGTAGTGCACTACTTTTGCACTATGAAGGGAATAGGATGCCATTTGGTTCAAAACAACACTGGCTTCTCCATCATTTAGAAATTGTTGGGATAACAGTGTTCCAACTTGCACATCTCCAGACCTGCTGTAAGGGGTCAATCTTTCTGTCCTAACACACACACACACAGACACACAGACACACACAGACACACACTAACACACACACACACACACACACACACACACACACACACACACACACACACACACACACACACACACACACACACACACACACACACACACACACACACACACACACACACACACACACGTCAAAAACCACCGTTGTTTTAACCCCAGTAGAACAGGCAGGAGGTATACAGTCAGTGTGTCAGTGGTTATTTAGTATCTTAGTATTAATGGGTTTACAGGATAACACAGAACACAAGGACAGGGCTCACTCACACTGTCACGGTTGTCGTAGGAATGAGCGGACCAAAGTGCAGCGTATGTGTCGTTCCGTATTTTATTTATACTGTGAAACTATGCAATACATAAATAAGCTGAATGACAAAAAACAACAAACCGTGACGCAGAGGTGAAACATACACTACTCAAGATTAATCTCCCACAAACCCAGGTGGGACAAACATCAACTTAAATATGACCTCAAATTAGAGAAAACGATGACCAGCTGCCTCTAATAGGAGATCATCTCAAACAAAGCCCAACATAGAAATACAAAAACTAGAACAACCCAACATAGAAATACAAAACTAGAACATAACAGCATAGAAAAACTAAACTAGAAAACCCCCCTGTCACGCCCTGACCTACTCTACCATATAAAATAACAGTTTACCATGGTCAGGATGTGACACACACCTCCTACACGCTAGAGTCCACAGTAGTTTGGCACGGAGTGTTCGTCCACCTCGGTATTCATGGAATTCTGATGCGGTAGTCGCTGCCTCTGCAGTATCGTCGTAGCAGGCCACGTTTGGAGAGGGTGAAGATAGCTTTATCAGTAATGTCATCGTACTGGAAACCGTTGGTACGCACTCGCACGTCGTTCGGCTCTTCATCCCGAGCAGGGTCGTTCCATTCGGCTCCTCATCCCGAGCAGGGTCGTTGCGTTTGGCTCCTCATCCCGAGCAGGGTGGTTCCATTCGGGCTCTTCATCCCGAGCAGGGTCGTTCAGTTCGGCTCTTCATCCCAAGCAGGGTCGTTCCATTCGGGCTCTTCATCCCGAGCAAGGTCGTTCAGTTCGTCTCTTCATCCCGAGCAGGGTGGTTCCGTTCGGCTCTTCATCCCAAGCAGGGTGGTTCCGTTCGGGCTCCTCATCCCGAGCAGGGTCATTCCATTCGGGCTCTTCATCCCAAGCAGGGTCGTTCAGTTCGGCTCTTCATCCCGAGCAGGGTGGTTCCATTCGGCTCTTCATCCCGAGCAGGGTGGTTCCGTTCGGGCTCTTCATCCCGAGCAGGGTGGTTCCGTTCGGGCTCTTCATCCCGAGCAGGGTCATTCCGTTCGGCTCTTCATCCCGAGCAGGGTCGTTCTGTTCAGGCTCTTCATCCCGAGCAGGGTCGTTTGTTTCGGGCTCTTCATCCCGAGCAGGGTCGTTTGTTTCGGGCTCTTCATCCCGAGCAGGGTCATTCCGTTCGGCTCTTCATCCCGAGCAGGGTCGTTAGTTTCGGGCTCTTCATCCCGAGCAGGGTCGTTCTGTTCAGGCTCTTCATCCCGAGCAGGGTCGTTTGTTTCGGGCTCTTCATCCCGAGCAGGGTCGTTTGTTTCGGGCTCTTCATCCCGAGCAGGGTCGTTCTGTTCAGGCTCTTCATCCCGAGCAGGGTCGTTTGTTTCGGGCTCTTCATCCCGAGCAGGGTCGTTTGTTTCGGGCTCTTCATCCCGAGCAGGGTCGTTCTGTTCGGGCTCTTCATCCCGAGCAGGGTCGTTCTGTTCGGGCTCTTCATCCCGAGCAGGGTCGTTAGTTTCGGGCTCTTCATCCCGAGCAGGGTCGTTCTGTTCGGGCTCTTCATCCCGAGCAGGGTCACACTCATCCGGTCCCCTCTCCCCAGATGTGGCGGCAGTGTGTGTGGCTGAGAACTGCCTTTTGGCACCTGTCTTCTTCCATTGATGGCTTAAATCTCCTGAACCATGTCTGAGAACTGCCTTTATGCAGGGACAGCTCGTAAACTCCAACGCTCCTCAGGTATGAGGTGCGGGGCTCAGGTGACTGATTGACATACTCACTCACACAATGAGACAAACACTCAAAAGGAGGTTCACCGAATCATAGTAAAGGAAGTCACTCAAATAAGGAAATAAGAAAAAAAAAAAAACACATGATAGGATAAATATTTAACACACACACACACGTGACACACGTGAAACACGTGACACACACACACACGTGACATACACACACACACACCCACAAGCACACACACACACACACACACACACACACACACACACACACACACACACACACACACACACACACACACACACACACACACACACACACACAGACACAGACACAGACAAACACAAGCACACACACCCACACACACTCCCACACACCCTCCCACACACACACACAGACACAGACACACATCCGAGACGGCATCAGGTAGTAGGTCTTGTCTAACTCCTGCCCTCAGGCTGACCCCTGACCTTTGACCCCTCTCCCACTTCACCTAAACACGGACATGGAGGTCACAGCCTCTCCCAGAGCGCCACGTTCAGACAGGAGACAAGCTGATTGGTCCGATGAATTAATGAACACCGGTAGCCTATGAGAATGCAGAGCAGAGCGAGGTCAAGCGACGTCCTCTTGTCAACGACGGACGTGGTGGACAGCATTGGCGTTCTTAAAATCTATTCTCCCTGCATCCTTAAATGGCACCCTATTCCCTATGTAGCGCACTGATTTTGACCGGAGCCCATGTGGATTAGGGTGCCTTTTGAGACAGTGCCCTTGTGTGATCCTGACATGGTGATTCTTATTGATCTGTTCACTGCTGGTCAGCCGCATTCTGCACTTCTGGACGAATCAGCCACATTCTGCACTTCTGGACTAGCAGCCGCATTGTAATGAGGTCAACAGAGACAAATCATGGAGTCCCAAAACTAGGGCACTACGCAGGGAATAAACTGCCATAGGGCGCTGGTTAAAACTAGGACACTACGTAGGGAATAAACTGCCATAGGGCGCTGGTTAAAACTAGGGCACTACGTAGGGAATAAACTGCCATAGGGCGCTGGTCAAAACTAGGGCACTACGTAGGGAAAAAACGGCCATATGGCGCTGGTCAAAACTAGGGCACTATGTAGGGTTTAAACTGCCATTTGGGACAAAGTTTATAAATATGAGTTGCCTGCTAATCTAATAATCTCTCAGAATAAGAAGAGAACTAGATTTCTAATAATCTCTCAAACTATGATAATTCTATTCTGTATTTGTTCATTTATTTGGTTTGGGTTGGTTTCTGTTGGTCAGTATTTCGTTATATTGCTTTGTTGTAAACTGCCACAGTATATTCAGTTGAACAACTTAATCAAACTGAGTCTCACAGCACCCTTAGTTCTTCATAGGATGTAATCAGGGCATATATCAATTAACATGTGAGACCCATTACCATTGTATTATCTTATCATTGAATATCCTTAAAAATACAGATATAACAACCTAACACTCATAATTTTTTGAAGTAATCAGGAACTTTGCTTTCTTGGGTTCCCAGAGAATATACAGACTTTTACTCAGTGAGATATGTGTGGGTTGGAGTGGAACCTTTGCCAACTGTTTCTCCGTTCGAATCACATTCTCCTTCAATGGCTTGGTTTTTAACACGATACATCAAAACGCTAATGAATATGTAAGCACATGAACTTAATTTCAACCCTGGACACAGCGAAAAGGAAAGATTACAATGTATGTATTGTTTTTTGGTAGCCTTAGGGATTGTTGGTAACATACAGTAGCACGTATTCAGATGCTAACCCTCTCGCTGGGAGGTAACCTTGGATACAGGTCGTGAGGTTCAATCAGATGTAACTCTAATATTTCTTTAGTTATAATATTCAGAGGGACACAAGGTCACATCCCTCCTCCAAAATCTATTTAGAACGATGGATATCTCAGTTATACTGAAGTCTTCAGGTTCTGCCATATTGGTGAGGTTAGTGATACTGAAGTCTTCAGGTTCTGCCATATTGGTGAGGTCAGTGATACTGAAGTCTTCAGGTTCTGCCATATTGGTGAGGTCAGTGATACTGAAGTCTTCAGGTTCTGCCATATTGGTGAGGTCAGTGATACTGAAGTCTTCAGGTTCTGCCATATTGGTGAGGTCAGTGATACTGAAGTCTTCAGGTTCTGCCATATTGGTGAGGTCAGTGACACTGAAGTCTTCAGGTTCTGCCATATTGGTGAGGTTAGTGATACTTATTCTAAAAGTTTTGAATATTTTTGGCAAATTCTCAAAGGTTTGAAGGCCTCAGGGATAGACTTGTTTCCTCTTTTGTCAGAAGAAAAATAACATTTTCCTCTGTAATGTGATCAAACACAGCAATCCCAAACAAAACTGATGTTATTTTTCGTGATCATTTAGGATTTTCAACGATGAAGTTCTTTGCAGCCCAGTGGGCCCTGGTCAACAGAAGTGCACTATAAAGACAACATGTTGTCACTTGGGACACAGTCTTTGTCACAATACAGCATGAATTGAATGAAAGAAGAATGAACTCCACGTTATGTAAGTCATTATGTGGGGGTGGGGTGACTAAAATCAATGTAGACTGAGGTCAGGTATTATTTAATTAGTCCAAGGGACATCTCTCGTTTTAATCAGATATACTCATGTAACAGTGTAGGTTCCGTCCCTCTCTTCGCCCCAACCTGGGCTCAAACCAGGGACCCTTGCACACATCAACAACTGACACCCCACGAAGCATCGTTACCCATCGCGCCACAAAAGCCGCGGCCCTTGCAACGCAAGGGGCAACCCTACTTCAAGTCTCAGAGCGGGTGACGTCACCGATTGAAACGCTATTAGCGCGCACCACCGCTAACTAACTAGCCATTTCACATCGGTTACACTCACCCCCCCTTTGACCTCCTCCTTTTCCGCAGCAACCAACGATCCGGTTCACGGCACCAATGTAACAGTGTAGGTTCCGTCCCTCTCTTCGCCCCAACCTGGGCTCGAACCAGGGACCCTTGCACACATCAACAACTGACACCCCATGAAGCATCGTTACCCATCGCGCCACAAAAGCCGCGGCCCTTGCAACGCAAGGGGCAACCCTACTTCAAGTCTCAGAGCGGGTGACGTCACCGATTGAAACGCTATTAGCGCGCACCACCGCTAACTAACTAGCCATTTCACATCGGTTACACTCAGACCACTAATTAACAGAACTAATTGCAGGTGTCTGTCTCCTATGAGACAAACGGGTCCACTACGCTGCTCAACAGTGTCTATATTATATACATTTTATTAAGGAGTAGTCCATTACGGGTGAGTCCCAAATGGCACCCTATTCCCTATTTAGTGCATCAGCGTCCTATGGGAAATAGTGTACCACCATTTATTAATTAGGGTTCATGGAGACTTCTGACTCTTCCTGATGACGTCTTCTTCTTCTTTTGTGTTTATTGCCGTGACAACGGCAGCATGACTTGAGGAAATAGGAGTTTTGATCTCCGCTCCGCTTCGTCTCAAATCTCAGGTCAAACTGGTAAACACTTCACTACTCCACACTGTAATTGTCTTCCAAAAAAAAGTTACTAAAAGATCCTCAAAAGCGTTTCATCCTCTCTGTTGAGCTCCGAGAGTGAGCAGGAAAATTGCAACCACTGAGGCAGCTGCTATAGAATTGATGAAATTTAGCGAGAGCAGGGCTTTAAAAAATATTTCATTTTCCTCTCTTCTCCAGTGTAAATACTCTTCAGCCCTGCTAACTCCCTGAAGAGTCTGGAGAGAAAAGCTCCCCTTAACGCAGATGGCACACACACACACACACACACACACACACACACACACACACACACACACACACACACACACACACACACACACACACACACACACACACACACACACACACACACACACAGAGGCTGGAGAGAGGCTCTCCTGAACGCAGACGGGTGCCTGAGGGATCCTCCAGACTGGCTGGATCGATCGGCAGCCTGGGCACCTGGGCACATCCCCAATTGAACCCTATCCACTAGGGTGCACTAGGGTAGTGCAGTACATGTAGGGAATAGGGTGCCATTTGGGACTCGGTGTAAGAGTCTGAGAAGGTGAAGAACATGAAATCCCTCGGCTTCAACAGGTGAGCCCAGAGACAATCCATTTGCCAATAGTTTGGCCTGCCTTTCCGAAGGCTGTGTGTTTCCTGTCTTTTTCAGCCTTGGGAGTAGGACTATTGTGATTCCTGGCAGGACTGGTGGAGTGGAGAACTTGGCTGAGTGCAGGTGAGTGAGTAGTCACTCCTCCTTTCGTGGCTTTGACTAATGGAAGTGAATCAGGGAAAAACCATATCAACACATTCAAATACTGTAGCCAACTTGTTTACAGTGCCACGATGTGCGGCATATGGATGCAGCCGGCACCAATTCAAAGGGATGTGGGAAGACATTTCATATGTAAGTACTGGAATTATTAGTGTAGAAAATGAACTTTTTAGTCTATTTTGAGAGACAGACTGCTCCTGACAGCTTGGTATACTGCATTAACCATAGCAACGCATGTTAACAAACGTCGGCGCATGCTAGCTAGCTAGCTACATTACAAAACGCTAACCCCTTGTTGATGTTTATTAAACATGGATGAAGCGGTGATACCTCTGTGCAGTTTAACTGATGTTTCTCACACATTTTATAATAGTCCTTTCAACAACTGTTGAACACTTATTGTACCATTGACAATGAATGTAGTTAGCATTAGCATTAGCAGCCAGACAAGTACTACATGACTACATGTTGTATACGACAAGGCCACCAGTCAACCCACTATTTTGTACAGTCAACCACTTCCTGGGTTTATTGTACTAAGAGTCATTTATTGATCTGGACTATATTACCATGTCTTTTTAATGGATTCATGGAGGAGTAACATTACATCAGATTGATCTGAAATCAGTCAGCAATATTGAGGACATGTTAATGTGGGACTAGTCCAGCTCTACATTCTGTTAATCCACATTGTGTTGCTTTGTAGTGTAGAGAGGTGAGCAGCATGTTTTCATTTAAACAAGTTATGGAAGATTAAAATGATTTTATTTTCATTACAGACACAAGAACACATACTTTTACTTAATAAAACAAACTTTTTTAAATGTATCCTTTATTTAACTAGACAAGTCAGTTAAGAACAAATTCTTATTTACAATGATGGCCTACCGGGGAACAGTGGGTTAACTGCCAGATTTTTACCTTGTCAGCTCGGGGATTCAATCTACCAACCTTTTGGTTACTTACCCAACGCTCTGACCACTAGGTTACCTGCCTCCCCCCTCTAACCACTAGGCTACCTGCTCTGACCAACAGGCTACCTGCCTCCCCCCTCTAACCACTAGGCCACCTGCTCTGACCACCAGGCTACCTGCCTCCCCCTTCTAACCACCAGGCTACCTGCTCGAACGTCTAGGCTACCTGCCTCCCCCCTCTAACCACGAGGCTACCTGCTCTAACCACTAGGCTACCTGCCTCCCCCATCTAACCACCAGTCTACCTGCTCGAACCACTAGGCTACCTGCCTCCCCCCTCTAACCACCAGGCTACCTGCTCTAACCACTAGGCTATCTGCCTCCCCCATCTAACCACCAGGCTACCTGCTCTAACCACTAGGCTACCTGCTCTAACCACTAGGCTATCTGCCTCCCCCATCTAACCACCAGGCTATCTGCCTCCACCTTCTAACCACCAGGCTACCTGCTCAAACCACTAGGCTACCTGCCTCCCCCCTCTAACCACCAGGCTACCTTCTCTAACCAACAGGCTACCTGCTCTAACCACCAGGCTACCTACTCTGACCACCAGGCTACCTGCCTCCCCCTCCAACCACCAGGCTACCTGCTCCAACCACCAGGCTACCTGCTCTAACCAACAGGCTACCTGCTCTAACCACTAGGCTACCTGCTCTAACCACCAGGCTACCTGCCTCCCCCCTCTAACCACCAGTCTACCTGCTCTAACCACCAGGCTACCTGCCTCCCCCCTCTAACCACCAGGCTACCTGCTCCAACCACCTGGCTACCTGCTCTAACCAACAGGCTACCTGCCTCCCCCTCTAACCACCAGGCTACCTGCTCCAACCACCAGGCTACCTGCTCTAACCACCAGGCTACCTGCTCTAACCACTAGGCTACCTGCTCTAACCACTAGGCTACCTGCTCTGACCACCAGGCTACCTGCCTCCCCCCACTAACCACCAGGCTACCTGCTCCAACCACCAGGCTACCTGCTCTAACCACCAGGCTACCTGCCTCCCCCCTCTAACCACCAGGCTACATGCTCCAACCACCAGGCTACCTGCTCTAACATAGTACTATATGAACTGAACAGAAGCCAAACAAAATGTAACACTGTAAATTCCCATTAATTTTCTGTAGGCTCTCTTTAATGAAGAGTATCATAACGGTGGACGGTGACTTCAGAACAACACCCCCTGTCATTCGTCTAGTGAATACATACTGTACATACAGTGCGTTCGGAAAGTATTCAGACCCCTTGACTTTTTCCACATTTTGTTACTTTACAGACTTATTATAAAATGGATTCAATTGTTTTGTTCCTCATCAATATACACACAATAACCCATAATGACATCACAATACCCCATAATGACAAAGCATAAACTGATTTTTAGAAATCTTTGCAAATTTATGAAGAATAAGTACTTTACTCAGTACTTTGTTGAAGCACCATTGGCAGCGATTACAGCCTTGAGTGTTCTTGGGTATGACGCTACAATCTTGGCACACCTGTATTTGGGGTGTTTCTCCCATTCTTCTCTGCAGATCCTCTCAAGCTCTGTAAGGTTGGATGGGGAGCATCGCTGCACAGCAATTTTCAGGTCTCTCCAGAGATGTTTGATCAGGTTGAAGTCCGTGCTCTGTACATTCAGAGACTTGTCCATATTTTACGCTTGGCATTGAGGCCAAAGAGCCATTGGTTTCATCAGACCAGATAATCTTGTTTCTCATGGTCTGAGAGTCCTTTAGGTGCCTTTTGGCAAACTCCAAGAGTGCTGTCATGTGCCTTTTACTGAGGAGAGGCTTCCGTCTGGCCACTCTACCATAAACGCTTGATTGGTGGAGTGCTTAAGTGATTGTTGTCCTTCTGGAAGGTTCTCCCATCTCCACAGAGGAACTCTGTAACTCTGTCAGTGACCATCGGGTTCTTGGTCACCTCCCTGACCAAGGCCCTTCTCCCTGATTGCTCAGTTTGGCCGGGCAGCTCTAGGAAGAGTTTTGGGGGTTCCAAACTTCTTCCATTGAAGAATGATGGAGTCCACTGTGTTCTCGGGGACCTTCAATGCTGCAGACATTTTTTGGTTCCCAATCCGGCGCTCTACGAACAATTCCTTCCACTCCGTGTCTTGGTTTTCACTCTGACATGCATTGTCAACTGTGGGACCTTAAATAGACAGGTGTGTGCCTTTCCAAATCATGTCCGAACAATGTAACCACAGGTGGACTCCAATCAAGTAGAAACATCTCAAGGATGATCAGTGGAAACAGGATGCACCTGAGCTCAGTTTTGAGTCTCATAGCAAAAGGGTCTGAATACTTTTTATCTTTAATAAATGTGAAAACACTTCTAAAAAAACTGTTTCGTTTTGTCATAATGGGGTTTTGTGTGAAACTTGATGAGGACATTTGTTTATTTAATCCTTTCTAGAATAAAGCTGTAACGTATCAAAATGCGGAAAGTGTCATGGAGTCTGAATACCCCCCTAAATGCTCTTTATAGATACTGTATATCGTTGGTGACAGCAGGGATGACATGGAGAGGATTCTGTCAGTTTAGAACCAGGGCCCAGAGCCCAGAAAGAGAGAGAGAGAGAGAGAGAGGGATAAGAGACAGGGGGATATAAAAAGAGTGAGAGAGAGATAAGAGAGAGGGGGATATAGAAAGAGAGAGAGAAGGGGGATATAAAAAGAGAGAGAGGGAGAGAGAAAGAGAGGGATAAGAGAGAGGGGGATATAAAAAGAGAGAGAGGGAGAGAGAAAGAGAGAGGGATATGAGAGAGGGGGATATAAAAAGACAGATAGGGACAGAGGGAATGATTCCGTGGGAGGAGTGTGTTCGTGGTTTTGGCAGCCAGAGAGAAAGCGTGTGTATGTGGGAAAGAGAGGAGAGGAACGAGCATTTGCAAGTGAACACACGGAGGAACAGCTTTGTGAGACGAGCAGGAATATTTGGCTGAGTGCGAGTGAGTGTGTGTGTGTGTGTGTGTGTGTGTGTGTGTGTGTGTGTGTGTGTGTGTGTGTGTGTGTGTGTGTGTGTGTGTGTGTGTGTGTGTGTGTGTGTGTGTGTGTGTGTGTGTGTGTGTGTGTGTGTGTGTGTCAGTCTTCTGTAATGAGTTTGGAGTTGGAGGGGAGGTGGTGTTGAAGGGGAGGTGGTGTAGGATGGAAGGTACTGTTGGAGGGAAGGCACTGTTGAAGGGGAGGTGGTGTAGGATGGAAGGTACTGTTGGAGGGAAGGTGCTGTTGAAGGGGAGGTGGTGTAGGATGGAAGGTACTGTTGAAGGGATGGCGCTGTTGAAGGGGAGGTGGTGTAGGATGGAAGGTACTGTTGGAGGGGAGGTTCTGTTGGAGGGGAGGTGGTGTAAGATGGAAGGTACTGTTGAAGGGAAGGCACTGTTGAAGGGGAGGTGGTGTAGGATGGAAGATACTGTTGGAGGGGAGGTAGTGTAGGATGGAAGGTACTGTTGAAGGGAAGGCGAGGTTGAAGGGGCGGTGGTGTAGGATGGAAGGTACTGTTTGAGGGGAGGTTCTGTTGAAGGGGAGGTGGTGTAGGATGGAAGGTACTGTTGGAGGGGAGGTTCTGTTGGAGGGGAGGTGGTGTAGGATGGAAGGTACTGTTGGAAGGGAGGTTCTGTTGAAGGGGAGGTGGTGTAGGATGGAAGGTTCTGTTGGAGGGGAGGTTCTGTTGGAGGGGAGGTTCTGTTGAAGGGGAGGTGGTGTAGGATGGAAGGTTCTGTTTGAGGGGAGGTTCTGTTGAAGGGGAGGTGGTGTAGGATGGAAGGTACTGTTGGAGGGGAGGTTATGTTGGAGAGGAGGTGGTGTAGGATGGAAGGTACTGTTGGAGGGGAGGTTCTGTTGAAGGGGAGGTGGTGTAGGATGGAAGGTACTGTTGAAGGGAAGGCGCTGTTGAAGGGGAGGTGGTGTAGGATGGAAGGTACTGTTGAAGGGAAGGCGCTGTTGAAAGGGAGGTGGTGTAGGATGGAAGGTACTGTTGGATGGAAGGTTCTGTTGGAGGGGAGGTTCTGTTGGAGGGATGTGGTGTAGGATGGAAGGTACTGTTGAAGGGAAGGCGCTGTTGAAGGGGAGGTGGTGTAGGATGGAAGGTACTGTTGAAGGGAAGGCGCTGTTGAAGGGGAGGTGGTGTAGGATGGAAGGTACTGTAGGATGGAAGGTACTGTTGGAGGGGGGTTCTGTTGGAGGGGAGGCGGGGTAGGATGGAAGGTACTGTTGGAGGGGGGTTCTGTTGGAGGGGAGGTGGTGTAGGATGGAAGGTACTGTTGGAGGGGGGTTCTGTTGGAGGGGAGGTGGTGTAGGATGGAAGGTACTGTTGGAGGGGGGTTCTGTTGGAGGGGAGGTGGTGTAGGATGGAAGGTACTGTTGGAGGGGAGGTTCTGTTGGTGGGGGGGGGGTTCTGTTGAAGAGGAGACGCTATTGGAGGGAAGGTTCTGTTGGATGGGAGGTACTATTGGAGGGGAGGTTCTGTTGAAGGGGAGGTGGTGTAGGATGGAAGGTACTGTTGGAGGGGAGGTTCTGTTGGAGGGGAGGTGGTATAGGATGGAAGGTACTGTTGAAGGGGAGGTTCTGTTGGAGGGGAGGTAGTGTAGGATGGAATGTACTGTTGGAGGGGAGGTTCTGTTGGAGGGGAGGTGGTGTAGGATGGAAGGTTCTGTTGGAGGGGAGGTTCTGTTGGAGGGGAGGTAGTGTAGGATGGAATGTACTGTTGGAGGGGAGGTTCTGTTGGAGGGGAGGTGGTGTAGGATGGAAGGTTCTGTTGGAGGGGAGGTTCTGTTGGAGGGGAGGTGGTATAGGATGGAAGGTACTGTTGAAGGGGAGGTGGTGTTGAAGGGGAGGTGGTGTAGGATGGAAGGTACTGTTGGAGGGGAGGTGGTGTAGGATGGAAGGTACTGTTGAAGGGGAGGTTCTGTTGGAGGGGAGGTGGTGTAAGATGGAAGGTTCTGTTGGAGGGGAGGTTCTGTTGGCGGGGGGGTTCTGTTGAAGAGGAGACGCTATTGGAGGGAAGGTTCTGTTGGATGGGAGGTACTATTGGAGGGGAGGTTCTGTTGAAGGGGAGGTGGTGTAGGATGGAAGGTACTGTTGGAGGGGAGGTTCTGTTGAAGGGGAGGAGGTGTAGGATGGAAGGTACTGTTGGAGGGGAGGTTCTGTTGGAGGGGAGGTGGTGTAGGATGGAAGGTTCTGTTGGAGGGGCGGTTATGTTGGAGTGGAGGTGGTGTACGATGGAAGGTACTGTTGGAGGGGAGGTTCTGTTGGTGGGGGGGTTCTGTTGAAGAGGAGACGCTATTGGAGGGAAGTTTCTGTTGGATGGGAGGTACTATTGGAGGTGAGGTTAGTACTCTAGTACTTTAGGATACGTCCCATATGGCACCCTATTTCCTACGTGGTGCTTTGGACCAGAAGTAGTGCACTGTTAGGGGAACAGGATGCAGACTAGGTCATGCAGAGGTCCATAATGAGGGATTTATTTGAAACATTAGATTTGTAATGTAACAAGACAGAACACAGAAATACTTTCACATCATAGTTAATTACTTTGGGCATACAACACCATATTCCCTATATGCTGCACTACCCCATAGGGCCCTGGTTCAAAGTAGTGCCCTTCATAGGGAATAGGATGCAGTTTGGTATCCCATCACAGTTAATTGCTCTCGGCATAGGGCACAGTAAAATGCTTATGAGATTAGCTGCTCACTGAATGAATGTGTCATCAGAAAACTCAGAGAAAAGTGGCCGTGGTTTATCTCTCTCTCTCTCTCTCTCTCTCTCTCTCTCTCTTTCTCTCTCTCTCTCTCATAGGTAATTGTTGAGGAGAGAATTTTTAACATTTTTTTATTTGATTTGTTTGTGGGAAGAAGTGTGAGAGAATCACGTTATGTTTTAATTGTCTTTGAAGAACATGTCATAAGGTGAAATACATTTAGGAATGAAACATTTTTGTAAAAAGTTATAATTTAAGTCCTCTAGTCCCACTCCACCTTCAATGCTCACACACACCCCGCACGGGTACAGCAACACCGATAGCAAAGGTACGTTTCATTGACACTCTGTCCAAAGCTAGGATCACTACATTTTAGATGAATCCACTGCATTCATTACAACAGAGATTTACTGTTGCTCTTTATAACCCACCATTCACAGGAGGTGGTGGGTGGGTGGAAAGGCCGTTTGATGGCATTGGTGATAAACTGAGGTCCAGGACATTGATGGACATCACCTGATAGGAGAAGGCATAGAGATATAAGATCTCTACCGATAATTTGAGATTTCAGAACTGGCCTTCGATGATCGTTTCTGGTTTCGGGTGAAGGTGTAATGAAAAGATGGTATATAATATCCCTTCCAAACCCCAAGTGCAGGATGACATCAGAAGTGTTGGCATGACTGAGAACTTGCAGAAAATTGATTGTTCTTTCATCAATATTGAAGATGCGATTATTTCCAGTGATGTTTAAAACAAACACCTCAAGTATTAATGCTGACACCATGCCGAACTTGTTGGTCGCCATCTTGGTTGTTGAAACAGGGTATCTTTAGGGATGTGTCCTAGGACCAGTTCTAGGGTATCTTTAGGGATGTGTCCTAGGACCAGCTCTAGGATATCTTTAGGGATGTGTCCAAGGACCAGCTCCAGGGCATCTTTAGGGATGTGTCCTTGGACCAGCTCCAGGGTATCTTTAGGGATGTGTCCTAGGACCAGCTCCAGAGTATCTTTGGGGATGTCCTAGCACCAGCTCCAGGGTATCTTTAGGGATGTGTACAAGGACCAGCTCCAGAGTATCTTTAGGGATGTGTCCAAGGACCAGCTCCAGAGTATCTTTAGGGATGTGTCCAAGGACCAGCTCAAGAGTATCTTTAGGGATGTGTCCTAGGACCAGCTCCAGGGTATCTTTAGGGATGTGTCCAAGGACCAGCTCCAGAGTATCTTTAGGGATGTGTCCAAGGACCAGCTCCAGAGTATCTTTAGGGATGTGTCCTAGGACCAGCTCCAGAGTATCTTTAGGGATGTGTCCAAGGACCAGCTCCAGAGTATCTTTAGGGATGTGTCCAAGGACCAGCTCAAGAGTATCTTTAGGGATGTGTCCTAGGACCAGCTCCAGGATATTTTTAGGGATGTGTCCTAGGACCAGCTCTAGGATATCTTTAGGGATGTGTCCTAGGACCAGCTCTAGGATATCTTTAGGGATGTATCCTAGGACCAGCTCTAGGATATCTTTAGGGATGTGTCCTAGGACCAGCTCTAGGGTATCTTTAGGGATGTGTCCTAGGACCAGCTCTAGGATATCTTTAGGGATGTGTCCTAGGACCAGCTCTAGGGTATCTTTAGGGATGTGTCCTAGGACCAGCTCTAGGATATCTTTAGGGATGTGTCCTAGGACCAGCTCTAGGATATATTTAGGGATGTGTCCTAGGACCAGCTCTAGGATATCTTTAGGGATGTGTCCTAGGACCAGCTCTAGGATATCTTTAGGGATGTGTCCTAGGACCAGCTCTAGGATATCTTTAGGGGTGTCCTAGGACCAGCTCTAGGATATCTTTAGGCATGTGTCCTAGGACCAGCTCTAGGATATCTTTAGGCATGTGTCCTAGGACCAGTGCTGTTCTGTTTGATTTAGAGCGGCAGTTTTAACCTCTGCTCCAGTATGTGGTTCATCTTTTGCTGAGCAGTTCAGTAAAATATTGGATGTACTTTATTGAGTGTACTCGGAATAACTGAGAGATGCAGAGTAACTCTCTGATTATTTTTTGGATTAATATCCTACTTTACACATTAACAGATAATAGAATCCAATCACATTCAATAAAATAAACGTCCTCGTTTTACTTGGCCTTGAAGCTGTATTCACATTGCAAATGGCTGAATAGGATTTTGCAGGTCAATGTTTGTGAAGAAATGTCAGGTAAGAAGAGAGGAGCCAAGGGGAGAAAGAGAAAATGGAGGAGAGAGAGAGAGAGAGAGAGAGAGAGAGAGAGAGAGAGAGAGAGAGAGAGATACAGGATAAGAGAGAGAGAGAGAGAGAGAGAGATACAGGATAAGAGAGAGAGAGAGAGATACAGGATAAGAGAGAGAGAGAGAGAGAGAGAAATAGGATAAGAGAGAGAGAGATATAGGATAAGAGAGAGAGAGAGATATATAGGATGAGAGAGAGAGAGAGATATAGGATAAGAGAGAGAGAGAGAGATATACAGGATAAGAGAGAGAGAGAGATATATATATATACAGGATAAGAGAGAGAGAGAGAGATATATATACAGGATAAGAGAGAGAGAGAGAGATATAGATATACAGGATAAGAGAGAGAGAGAGAGAGACAGGATAAGAGAGAGAGAGAGAGATATAGAGAGAGAGAGATACAGGATAAGAGAGAGAGAGAGAGAGAGAGGAGAGATATAGATATACAGGATAGAGAGAGAGAGAGAGAGAGAGAGAGAGAGAGAGAGAGGAGAAGGAGAGATATAGATATACAGGATAAGAGAGAGAGAGAGAGAGAGAGAGAGAGAGAGAGAGGAGAGATATAGATATACAGGATAAGAGAGAGAGAGAGAGAGAGAGAGAGAGAGAGAGAGAGAGAGATACAGGATACGAGAGAGAGAGAGAGATAGAGAGAGAGAGAGAGAGAGAGAGAGAGAGAGAGAGGAGAGATATAGATATACAGGATAAGAGAGAGAGAGAGAGAGAGATAGGATAAGAGAGAGAGAGATATAGGATAAGAGAGAGAGAGAGAGAGAGAGAGATACAGGATAAGAGAGAGAGAGAGAGAGAGAGAGATACAGGATAAGAGAGAGAGAGAGAGATAGGATAAGAGAGACAGAGAGATATATAGGATAAGAGAGAGAGAGAGAGAGATACAGGATAAGAGAGAGAGAGAGAGATAGGATAAGAGAGACAGAGAGATATATAGGATAAGAGAGAGAGAGAGAGAGAGAGAGAGAGAGAGAGAGAGAGAGATACAGGATAAGAGAGAGAGAGAGAGGAGATGAGAAGGAGAGATATAGATATACAGGATAAGAGAGAGAGAGAGAGAGAGAGAGAGAGAGAGAGAGAGAGAGAGGAGAGGAGAAGGAGAGATATAGATATACAGGATAAGAGAGAGAGAGAGAGAGAGAGGAGAGGAGAAGGAGAGATATAGATATACAGGATAAGAGAGAGAGAGAGAGAGAGAGAGAGGAGAGGAGGAGAAATATAGATATACAGGATAAGAGAGAGAGAGAGAGAGAGAGAGAGGAGAGTAGAATTGAGATATAGATATACAGGATAAGAGAGAGAGAGAGAGGAGAGGAGAAGGAGAGATATAGATATACAGGATAAGAGAGAGAGAGGAGAGGAGAAGGAGAGATATAGATATACAGGATAAGAGAGAGAGAGAGAGAGAGAGAGAGGAGAGGAGAAGGAGAGATATAGATATACAGGATAAGAGAGAGAGAGAGAGAGAGAGAGAGAGAGAGAGGAGAGGAGAAGGAGAGATATAGATATACAGGATAAGAGAGAGAGAGAGAGAGAGAGAGAGAGAGAGAGGAGAGGAGAAGGAGAAATATAGATATACAGGATAAGAGAGAGAGAGAGAGAGGGGAGAGGAGAGGAGAGGAGAAGGAGAGATATAGATATACAGGATAAGAGAGAGAGAGAGGAGAGGAGAAGGAGAGATATAGATATACAGGATAAGAGAGAGAGAGAGAGAGAGAGAGAGAGAGAGAGAGAGAGAGAGAGAGAGGGAGAGAGGGGAGGAGAGAAGTGCTCCATGCAGAAAGCAGAAGGTGTTTTATTAGGTGTGGTTTTAATGTCCAGATTGTGGGAAGGACACAGCTGTGTCGCTAAAGTGACATACACTCTCTGTCACAAATGGAACCCTATTTTCTTTATAGTGCATAACTTCTGAACAGGGCCCATGAGGACCCAGCCAGACACCCTGGGGATGAGGAGAGACCCAGCCAGACACCCTGGGGAGGAGGTGAGACCCAGCCAGACACCCTGGGGATGAGGAGAGACCCAGCTAGACACCCTGGGGCTGAGGTGAGACCTAGCCAGACACCCTGGGGAGTAGGTGAGACCCAGCCAGACACCCTGGGGCTGAGATGAGACCCAGCTAGACACCCTGGGGCTGAGATGAGACCCAGCCAGACACCCTTAGGAGGAGGTGAGACTGAGGCATGTTTGTCCTGGACTACACATGGGTCATCTGGGCCACCATAGTTTTTGAGTCCACCAGACACTAACTGTCATACAAGTAGAACAGTTTATAAAAACAGGTCTAACTAGGATCACATGCCAGCAAAACCCTGGCACCCAGTAAGACAACATCTATTGGTCACAAGAAATCAGTCAGACCCACACCATAACCCACCTTACAACCCATGACCAGCCAGACCCAAACCACCTCACAGCCCATTACCAGCCTGACCCACACCATAACCCACTTACAACCCATGACCAGCCTGACCCACACCATAACCCACTTACAACCCATGACCAGCCTGACCCACACCATAACCCACCTACAACCCATGACCAGCCAGACCCACACCATAACCCACCTACAACCCATGACCAGCCTGACCCACACCATAACCCACCTTACAACCCATGACCAGCCAGACCCACACCATAACCCACTTACAACCCATGACCAGCCAGACTCACACCTTAATCCATTTACAACCCATGACCAGCCAGACCCACACCATAGCCCACTTACAACCCATGACCAGCCAGACTCACACCTTAATCCACTTACAACCCATGACCAGCCAGACCCACACCATAACCCACTTACAACCCATGACCAGCCAGACTCACACCTTAATCCACTTACAACCCATGACCAGCCAGACCCACACCATAACCCCCCTACAACCCATGACCTGCCAGACCCACACCATAACCCACCTACAACCCATGACCAGCCAGACTCACACCATAACCCACTTACAACCCATGACCAGCCAGACTCACACCTTAATCCACTTACAACCCATGACCAGCCAGACCCACACTGTAACCCACTTACAACCCATGACCAGCCAGACCCACACCATAACCCACCTTACAACCCATGACCAGCCAGACCCACACCATAACCGCCTTACATCCCATGACCAGCCAGACCCACACCATAACCCACCTACAACCCATGACCAGCCTGACCCACACCATAACCCACTTACAACCCATGACCAGCCAGACCCACACCATAACCCACTTACAACCCATGATCAGCCAGCCATACCCACACCATAACCCACCTTACAACCCATGACCAGCCAGACCCACACCATAACCCACTTACAACCCATGACCAGCCAGATTCCTATGTCCAGGAAACTGTCCCTGTAATTCTGAAATTCTACCAGATTATTGGTTGAGGATCTAAATCATTGCCGATGTCTAAGAGTCTGCATGTCCAAAATTGTATGATCCTGTCCTTGACAGCCGTAAATGGTTACGACATTAGTTCTGTACGTGCTGTGATTTCAGGAACCGTTTGGATTGGTTGTCCTCAAGGGCAAGGCAGTAACATGCCCAATTTGAACCAGCAACCTTCTGGATGGCAGGCTGTTGCACTCACTCACACACACACACACACACACACACACACACACACACACACACACACACACACACACACACACACACACACACACACACACACACACACACACACACACACACACACACACACACACACACACACACACACTGCTCTTTAACCAACAAACCACATTAAAGGGTATTAAGGCGTTCAATGACCCTTGTCTTTAACTGTGAAATGAGACATGTCATCCACTACATCTTAGACGGAACGATGCTGATGAGAAAACTTGTGTGAGTGTGTATGTTTTGTGTTAACGTGCGTGTTGATATGCAACAACCCCTGACTAAAATCTCCATGCTCCATAAACCACAAGCCTTGAACCATGTATCTTTTTAATCATCCTCCTCTTGCCAGATGACACAGTAATGAAAACCTTGATTTTTTCCCCTTCTATTTTTCTCTCCCGTCCGTAAAGCCAGAAGGTGTCTGATGGTCTAGTCCGACCAGCCATCTGTCTGTCTGTCTGTCTGTCTGTCTGTCTGTCTGTCTGTCTGTCTGTCTGTCTGTCTGTCTGTCTGTCTGTCTGTCTGTCTGTCTGTCTGTCTGTCTGTCTGTCTGTCTGTCTGTCTGTCTGTCTGTCTGTCTGTCTGTCTGTCTGTCTGCATTTGTTTCAGTTTAATGTATGTGTGTATTTTCCATAAGCCTGGTTGAATACAGTTAAACCAACAGAGGAAAATAAAATATACTGAACAAAAATATAAACGCAATATGCAACAAAATCAGTCAATTGAAATAAATAAATGAGGTCCTAATCTATGGATTTTACATGACTGGGCAGGGGCACAGCCATGGATGGGCCTGGGAGGGCATAGGCCCACTCACTGAGGAACCATGCCCAGCCAATTAGAATGAGTTTTGTCCACAAAAGGGCTTCATTACAGACAGAAATACTCATCAGTTTTATCAGCTGTCCGGGTGGATGGTCTCAGGTGAAGAAGCTGGATGTGGAGGTCCTTGGCTGGAGTGGTTTCACATGGTCTGTGTTGAGGCCAGTTGGACATAATGCCAAATTCTCTAAAATGACGTTGGATGCGGCTTTGGTAGAGAAATTAACATTAATTTGTCTGGCAACAGCTCTGGTAGACATTGCTGCAGTCAGCATGCCAATTGCACGCTCCCTCAAAACTTGACACATCTGTGGCATTGTATTGTGTGACAAAACTGCACATTTTAGTGTGACCTTTTATTGACCCCAGCACAAGGTGCACCTGTGTAATGATCATGCTGTTTAATCAGCTTCTAGATATGCCACACCTGTAAGGTGGATGGATTATCTTGGCAAAATATAAATGTTCACTAACAGGGATGTAAACAAATGTGTGCACAAACCTTTAGAGAAATAAGCTTTTTGTGTACATGGAAAAATGCTGGGTCCTTCTATTTCAGCTTGTGAACTTTGGGACCAACACTTTACATGTTGCATTTATATTTTTGTTCAGCATAGAATCTGGTATCACAAAACACCATCACAAAAAGGACAGCAAGCAGAGAGATGACTAGGCCATGGACAAGTGACCAGAGCGAACCTTATGTGGCAGATTGGAACCTTTCTTCCCCATCCTGGCCGGATCCAAAATGGCACCCGATTCCAGACATACTGCACTAATTTAGTGAGACATACCAAATATGTTTCCTTATGTCCAGTCCACTAGGTAAACAACTGTCTCCCAGACATCTTATGTCCACTATGTAAACAACTGTCTCCAAGACATCTTATGTCCACTAGGTAAACAACTGTCTCCCAGACATCTTATATCCACTAGGTAAACAACTGTCTCCCAGACATCTTATGTCCACTAGGTAAACAACTGTCTCCCAGACATCTTATGTCCACTAGGTAAACAACTGTCTCCCAGACATCTTATGTCCACTAGGTAAACAACTGTCTCCCAGACATTTTATTTCCAGTCCACTAGGTAAACAACTGTCTCCCAGACATTTTATGTCCAGTCCACTAGGTAAACAACTCTCTCCCAGACATTTTATGTCCAGTCCACTAGGTAAACAACTGTCTCCCAGACATTTTATGTCCAGTCCACTAGGTAAACAACTGTCTCCCAGACATTTTATGTCCAGTCCACTAGGTAAACAACTGTCTCCCAGACATTTTATGTCCACTAGGTAAACAACTGTCACCCAGACATTTTATGTCCACTAGGTAAACAACTGTCTCCCAGACATCTTATGTCCACTAGGTAAACAACTCTCTCCCAGACATTTTATGTCCACTAGGTAAACAACTGTCTCCCAGACATTTTATGTCCAGTCCACTAGGTAAACAACTCTCTCCCAGACATTTTATGTCCACTAGGTAAACAACTGTCTCCCAGACATCTTATGTCCACTAGGTAAACAACTGTACCCCAGATATTTTATGTCCACTAGGTAAACAACTGTCTCCCAGACATTTTATGTCCACTATGTAAACAACTGTCTCCCAGACATCTTATGTCCACTAGGTAAACAACTGTCTCCCAGACATCTTATGTCCACTAGGTAAACAACTGTCTCCCAGACATCTTATGTCCACTAGGTAAACAACTGTCTCCCAGACATTTTATGTCCACTAGGTAAACAACTGTCTCCCAGACATTTTATGTCCAGTCCACTAGGTAAACAACTGTCTCCCAGACATTTTATGTCCACTATGTAAACAACTGTCTCCCAGACATCTTATGTCCACTAGGTAAACAACTCTCTCCCAGACATTTTATGTCCACTAGGTAAACAACTGTCTCCCAGACATTTTATGTCCACTAGGTAAACAACTGTCTCCCAGACATTTTATTTCCAGTCCACTAGGTAAACAACTGTCTCCCAGACATTTTATGTCCAGTCCACTAGGTAAACAACTGTCTCCCAGACATGTTATGTCCACTAGGTAAACAACTGTCACCCAGACATTTTATGTCCACTAGGTAAACAACTGTCTCCCAGACATCTTATGTCCACTAGGTAAACAACTGTCTCCCAGACATGTTATGTCCACTAGGTAAACAACTCTCTCCCAGACATTTTATGTCCACTAGGTAAACAACTGTCTCCCAGACATTTTATGTCCAGTCCACTAGGTAAACAACTCTCTCCCAGACATTTTATGTCCACTAGGTAAACAACTGTCTCCCAGACATCTTATGTCCACTAGGTAAACAACTGTATCCCAGATATTTTATGTCCACTAGGTAAACAACTGTCTCCCAGACATTTTATGTCCACTATGTAAACAACTGTCTCCCAGACATCTTATGTCCACTAGGTAAACAACTGTCTCCCAGACATCTTATGTCCACTAGGTAAACAACTGTCTCCCAGACATCTTATGTCCACTAGGTAAACAACTGTCTCCCAGACATTTTATGTCCACTAGGTAAACAACTGTCTCCCAGACATCTTATGTCCACTAGGTAAACAACTGTCTCCCAGACATCTTATGTCCACTAGGTAAACAACTGTCTCCCAGACATTTTATGTCCACTATGTAAACAACTGTCTCCCAGACATCTTATGTCCACTAGGTAAACAACTGTCTCCTAGACATCTTATGTCCACTAGGTAAACAACTGTCTCCCAGACATCTTATGTCCACTAGGTAAACAACTGTCTCGCAGACATCTTATGTCCACTAGGTAAACAACTGTCACCCAGACATCTTATGTCCACTAGGTAAACAACTGACTCCCAGACATCTTATGTCCAGTAGGTAAACAACTGTCACCCAGACATCTTATGTCCACTAGGTAAACAACTGTCTCCCAGACATCTTATGTCCACTAGGTAAACAACTGTCTCCCAGACATCTTATGCCCAGTCCACTAGGTAAACAACTGTCTCCCAGACATCTTATGTCCACTAGGTAAACAACTGTCTCCCAGACATCTTATGTCCACTAGGTAAACAACTGTCTCCTAGACATCTTATGTCCACTAGGTAAACAACTGTCTCCCAGACATCTTATGTCCACTAGGTAAACAACTGTCTCGCAGACATCTTATGTCCACTAGGTAAACAACTGTCTCCCAGACATCTTATGTCCAGTCCACTAGGTAAACAACTGTCACCCAGACATCTTATGTCCACTAGGTAAACAACTGACTCCCAGACATCTTATGTCCAGTAGGTAAACAACTGTCACCCAGACATCTTATGTCCACTAGGTAAACAACTGTCTCCCAGACATCTTATGTCCACTAGGTAAACAACTGTCTCCCAGACATCTTATGTCCACTAGGTAAACAACTGTCTCCCAGACATCTTATGTCCACTATGTAAACAACTGTCTCCCAGACATTTTATGTCCAGTCCACTAGGTAAACAACTGTCTCCCAGACATTTTATGTCCACTAGGTAAACAACTGTCTCCCAGACATTTTATGTCCAGTCCACTAGGTAAACAACTGACTCCCAGACATTTTATGTCCACTATGTAAACAACTGTCTCCCAGACATCTTATGTCCACTAGGTAAACAACTGTCTCCTAGACATCTTATGTCCACTAGGTAAACAACTGTCTCCCAGACATCTTATGTCCACTAGGTAAACAACTGTCTCCCAGACATCTTATGTCCACTATGTAAACAACTGTCTCCCAGACATCTTATGTCCACTAGGTAAACAACTGTCTCCCAGACATTTTATGTCAACTAGGTAAACAACTGTCTCCCAGACATTTTATGTCCACTAGGTAAACAACTGTCTCCCAGACATCTTATGTCCACTAGGTAAACAACTGTCTCCCAGACATTTTATGTCCAGTCCACTAGGTAAACAACTGTCTCCCAGACATCTTATGTCCACTAGGTAAACAACTGTCTCCCAGACATTTTATGTCCACTAGGTAAACAACTGTCTCCCAGACATCTTATGTCCACTAGGTAAACAACTGTCTCCCAGACATCTTATGTCCATTAGGTAAACAACTGTCTCGCAGACATCTTATGTCCACTAGGTAAACAACTGTCTCCCAGACATCTTATGTCCAGTCCACTAGGTAAACAACTGTCTCCCAGACATCTTATGTCCACTAGGTAAACAACTCTCTCCCAGACATCTTATGTCCATTAGGTAAACAACTGTCTCGCAGACATCTTATGTCCACTAGGTAAACAACTGTCTCCCAGACATCATATGTCCAGTCCACTAGGTAAACAACTGTCACCCAGACATCTTATGTCCACTAGGTAAACAACTGACTCCCAGACATCTTATGTCCAGTAGGTAAACAACTGTCTCCCAGACATCTTATGTCCACTAGGTAAACAACTGTCTCCCAGACATCTTATGTCCACTAGGTAAACAACTGTCTCCCAGACATCTTATGTCCACTTGGTAAACAACTGACTCCCAGACATCTTATGTCCACTAGGTAAACAACTGTCTCCCAGACATCTTATGTCCACTATGTAAACAACTGTCTCCCAGACATCTTTTGTCCACTAGTTAAACAACAGTCTCCCAGACATTTTATGTCCACTAGGTAAACAACTGTCTCCCAGACATTTTATGTCCACTAGGTAAACAACTGTCTCCCAGACATTTTATGTCCACTAGGTAAACAACTCTCTCCCAGACATTTTATGTCCACTAGGTAAACAACTGTCTCCCAGACATTTTATGTCCAGTCCACTAGGTAAACAACTCTCTCCCAGACATTTTATGTCCACTAGGTAAACAACTGTCTCCCAGACATCTTATGTCCACTAGGTAAACAACTGTATCCCAGATATTTTATGTCCACTAGGTAAACAACTGTCTCCCAGACATTTTATGTCCACTATGTAAACAACTGTCTCCCAGACATCTTATGTCCACTAGGTAAACAACTGTCTCCCAGACATCTTATGTCCACTAGGTAAACAACTGTCTCCCAGACATCTTATGTCCACTAGGTAAACAACTGTCTCCCAGACATTTTATGTCCACTAGGTAAACAACTGTCTCCCAGACATCTTATGTCCACTAGGTAAACAACTGTCTCCCAGACATCTTATGTCCACTAGGTAAACAACTGTCTCCCAGACATTTTATGTCCACTATGTAAACAACTGTCTCCCAGACATCTTATGTCCACTAGGTAAACAACTGTCTCCTAGACATCTTATGTCCACTAGGTAAACAACTGTCTCCCAGACATCTTATGTCCACTAGGTAAACAACTGTCTCGCAGACATCTTATGTCCACTAGGTAAACAACTGTCACCCAGACATCTTATGTCCACTAGGTAAACAACTGTCTCCTAGACATCTTATGTCCACTAGGTAAACAACTGTCTCCCAGACATCTTATGTCCACTAGGTAAACAACTGTCTCGCAGACATCTTATGTCCACTAGGTAAACAACTGTCTCCCAGACATCTTATGTCCAGTCCACTAGGTAAACAACTGTCACCCAGACATCTTATGTCCACTAGGTAAACAACTGACTCCCAGACATCTTATGTCCAGTAGGTAAACAACTGTCACCCAGACATCTTATGTCCACTAGGTAAACAACTGTCTCCCAGACATCTTATGTCCACTAGGTAAACAACTGTCTCCCAGACATCTTATGCCCAGTCCACTAGGTAAACAACTGTCTCCCAGACATCTTATGTCCACTAGGTAAACAACTGTCTCCCAGACATCTTATGTCCACTAGGTAAACAACTGTCTCCCAGACATCTTATGTCCACTATGTAAACAACTGTCTCCCAGACATTTTATGTCCAGTCCACTAGGTAAACAACTGTCTCCCAGACATTTTATGTCCACTAGGTAAACAACTGTCTCCCAGACATTTTATGTCCAGTCCACTAGGTAAACAACTGACTCCCAGACATTTTATGTCCACTATGTAAACAACTGTCTCCCAGACATCTTATGTCCACTAGGTAAACAACTGTCTCCTAGACATCTTATGTCCACTAGGTAAACAACTGTCTCCCAGACATCTTATGTCCACTAGGTAAACAACTGTCTCCCAGACATCTTATGTCCACTATGTAAACAACTGTCTCCCAGACATCTTATGTCCACTAGGTAAACAACTGTCTCCCAGACATTTTATGTCAACTAGGTAAACAACTGTCTCCCAGACATTTTATGTCCACTAGGTAAACAACTGTCTCCCAGACATCTTATGTCCACTAGGTAAACAACTGTCTCCCAGACATTTTATGTCCAGTCCACTAGGTAAACAACTGTCTCCCAGACATCTTATGTCCACTAGGTAAACAACTGTCTCCCAGACATTTTATGTCCACTAGGTAAACAACTGTCTCCCAGACATCTTATGTCCACTAGGTAAACAACTGTCTCCCAGACATCTTATGTCCATTAGGTAAACAACTGTCTCGCAGACATCTTATGTCCACTAGGTAAACAACTGTCTCCCAGACATCTTATGTCCAGTCCACTAGGTAAACAACTGTCTCCCAGACATCTTATGTCCACTAGGTAAACAACTCTCTCCCAGACATCTTATGTCCATTAGGTAAACAACTGTCTCGCAGACATCTTATGTCCACTAGGTAAACAACTGTCTCCCAGACATCATATGTCCAGTCCACTAGGTAAACAACTGTCACCCAGACATCTTATGTCCACTAGGTAAACAACTGACTCCCAGACATCTTATGTCCAGTAGGTAAACAACTGTCTCCCAGACATCTTATGTCCACTAGGTAAACAACTGTCTCCCAGACATCTTATGTCCACTAGGTAAACAACTGTCTCCCAGACATCTTATGTCCACTAGGTAAACAACTGTCTCCCAGACATCTTATGTCCAGTCCACTAGGTAAACAACTGTCTCCCAGACATCTTATGTCCACTTGGTAAACAACTGACTCCCAGACATCTTATGTCCACTAGGTAAACAACTGTCTCCCAGACATCTTATGTCCACTATGTAAACAACTGTCTCCCAGACATCTTTTGTCCACTAGTTAAACAACAGTCTCCCAGACATTTTATGTCCACTAGGTAAACAACTGTCTCCCAGACATTTTATGTCCACTAGGTAAACAACTGTCTCCCAGACATTTTATGTCCACTAGGTAAACAACTCTCTCCCAGACATTTTATGTCCACTAGGTAAACAACTGTCTCCCAGACATTTTATGTCCAGTCCACTAGGTAAACAACTCTCTCCCAGACATTTTATGTCCACTAGGTAAACAACTGTCTCCCAGACATCTTATGTCCACTAGGTAAACAACTGTATCCCAGATATTTTATGTCCACTAGGTAAACAACTGTCTCCCAGACATTTTATGTCCACTATGTAAACAACTGTCTCCCAGACATCTTATGTCCACTAGGTAAACAACTGTCTCCCAGACATCTTATGTCCACTAGGTAAACAACTGTCTCCCAGACATCTTATGTCCACTAGGTAAACAACTGTCTCCCAGACATTTTATGTCCACTAGGTAAACAACTGTCTCCCAGACATCTTATGTCCACTAGGTAAACAACTGTCTCCCAGACATCTTATGTCCACTAGGTAAACAACTGTCTCCCAGACATTTTATGTCCACTATGTAAACAACTGTCTCCCAGACATCTTATGTCCACTAGGTAAACAACTGTCTCCTAGACATCTTATGTCCACTAGGTAAACAACTGTCTCCCAGACATCTTATGTCCACTAGGTAAACAACTGTCTCGCAGACATCTTATGTCCACTAGGTAAACAACTGTCACCCAGACATCTTATGTCCACTAGGTAAACAACTGACTCCCAGACATCTTATGTCCAGTAGGTAAACAACTGTCTCCCAGACATCTTATGTCCACTAGGTAAACAACTGTCTCCTAGACATCTTATGTCCACTAGGTAAACAACTGTCTCCCAGACATCTTATGTCCACTAGGTAAACAACTGTCTCGCAGACATCTTATGTCCACTAGGTAAACAACTGTCTCCCAGACATCTTATGTCCAGTCCACTAGGTAAACAACTGTCACCCAGAAATCTTATGTCCACTAGGTAAACAACTGACTCCCAGACATCTTATGTCCAGTAGGTAAACAACTGTCACCCAGACATCTTATGTCCACTAGGTAAACAACTGTCTCCCAGACATCTTATGTCCACTAGGTAAACAACTGTCTCCCAGACATCTTATGCCCAGTCCACTAGGTAAACAACTGTCTCCCAGACATCTTATGTCCACTAGGTAAACAACTGTCTCCCAGACATCTTATGTCCACTAGGTAAACAACTGTCTCCCAGACATCTTATGTCCACTATGTAAACAACTGTCTCCCAGACATTTTATGTCCAGTCCACTAGGTAAACAACTGTCTCCCAGACATTTTATGTCCACTAGGTAAACAACTGTCTCCCAGACATTTTATGTCCAGTCCACTAGGTAAACAACTGACTCCCAGACATTTTATGTCCACTATGTAAACAACTGTCTCCCAGACATCTTATGTCCACTAGGTAAACAACTGTCTCCTAGACATCTTATGTCCACTAGGTAAACAACTGTCTCCCAGACATCTTATGTCCACTAGGTAAACAACTGTCTCCCAGACATCTTATGTCCACTATGTAAACAACTGTCTCCCAGACATCTTATGTCCACTAGGTAAACAACTGTCTCCCAGACATTTTATGTCAACTAGGTAAACAACTGTCTCCCAGACATTTTATGTCCACTAGGTAAACAACTGTCTCCCAGACATCTTATGTCCACTAGGTAAACAACTGTCTCCCAGACATTTTATGTCCAGTCCACTAGGTAAACAACTGTCTCCCAGACATCTTATGTCCACTAGGTAAACAACTGTCTCCCAGACATTTTATGTCCACTAGGTAAACAACTGTCTCCCAGACATCTTATGTCCACTAGGTAAACAACTGTCTCCCAGACATCTTATGTCCATTAGGTAAACAACTGTCTCGCAGACATCTTATGTCCACTAGGTAAACAACTGTCTCCCAGACATCTTATGTCCAGTCCACTAGGTAAACAACTGTCTCCCAGACATCTTATGTCCACTTGGTAAACAACTGACTCCCAGACATCTTATGTCCACTAGGTAAACAACTGTCTCCCAGACATCTTATGTCCACTATGTAAACAACTGTCTCCCAGACATCTTTTGTCCACTAGTTAAACAACAGTCTCCCAGACATCTTATGTCCACTAGGTAAACAACTGTCTCCCAGACATCTTATGTCCAGTAGGTAAACAACTGTCTCCCAGACATTTTATGTCCACTAGGTAAACAACTGCTCAGAGGTACTTTCCAAGTCAATACTGAGAATCTACAAACGCTTTGTTAAAATTTGTTTATGAGAGAACTTGTACAATACTTTCTGTATTATCGAACCATGTAGAATCAGATTGATGATATGGGTTGATATGTTCTCTGCACAGACAGTAGACAAACCATGTAGAATCAGATTGATGATGTGGGTTGATATGTTCTCTGCACAGACAGTAGACGAACCATGTAGAATCAGATTGATGATGTGGGTTGATATGTTCTCTGCACAGACAGTAGATAAACCATGTAGAATCAGATTGATGATGTGGGTTGATATGTTCTCTGCACAGACAGTAGATAAACCATGTAGAATCAGATTGATGATTTGGGTTGATATGTTCTCTGCACAGACAGTAGACAAACCATGTAGAATCAGATTGATGATGTCAGCAGATATCGAATATGAAGGAGCTCGTCGTTTCTTACCGGCGACCACTTTGCGTCCCAAATGGCACCCTATTCCCTATTTAGTGCACTACTTTAGACCCTATTCCCTATTTAGTGCACAACTTTTGACAATGGTTCACAGGGCTCAAGTCAAAAGAAGTGCTTTATAATAGGGAATAGGGTGCTATTTGGAATGGAGACTCTAGCAGAGAGGTCATTGGGAAAGGTGACATGTACCTTTATGACCAAGGGATTCAATGGGAAAATGTATCTTACTGTAATTACATGGTAATAACTAAAGCCATGCATGGTGTAGTTACACAGTTGCACCTCTAAGGGGGCGATAGAGAGAACTTTTTCTTCACTTCGACCTCTTCCTGTCTGAAGTTAGATGGATATTTGATCAAATCGGCGAAAAATCTGAAAATGAATTGGCATTGAACGAGTTGAGCAATTTTAAAACTTCTTGAATTGGACTCATCTGTAGACATAGGGTGTGTCCGAAAGTGCACCCTGTTTCCTATGTAGTGTGTAGTGTACTCTGTTTTGACCAGGGACCACTATATAAAATATGGTACCGTTTGGGTCACCGCCATACAACCGTAATGGAAAACAACCTACACACCAAACAGCCCACCTCTTAGAATCCATTTCCACTTTACAAGAAAGGAGTGGGATAATATGAAACATTGTTTTCTTATCTTCCTGTCTTGAGTGGATCGGGATTTCAGTCGTGGGATGACAAATCACTGGGATGCACAGATTAAACATTCATCAGCCAGGGGTAGTAATTGTTTTTTTTTTGTGCAGAAGTGTTGTCGCAACAACAAAAAAAACTGATATTTAATTTATCACTGGAGATGGTGGATAACATCTGGTGCTGCCTCTGGAATCTCACAGGCACAAGCGTTCCTCGTTGATAGTGAGTTTCAGGAACATTGTAATTACAAATAAATCCTGTGCTGTGGTCGGCCCCGCGCTCCGACGGTGATGCAGCGTACAGAACAGATTAACCGGGGAGCGAGAGGTGTTCCTGTTATCTGGTTTACTGTCTGATGTTAGACTCAGATTAGGGATTTGTATGTTAGACAGGATTGGAGATGCGGAGAAACATCAGGATAGCTCGTTCACACGCAGAAGTAACAGTACTGTGTCAGTTTACATGTTATTAAGGAATATATTAAATTATATTATATTAAAGCAGTATTAAGGAAACACAGTGTTTATGGTCCAAATGTAATCTACTGTACAATATAAAGCCTATTACAGTTCATGAAATTACAGCGAGGTCCAAAAGTATTTGGACAGTGACAAATGTTCTGTTGTTTTGGCTCTGTAATCCAGCAATTTGGATTTTGAAATGATACAATGACTATGAGTTTGGGGGAAATTGCTGGTATTTTCATCCATATCGGGTGAACAGTTTAGCAATTACACCACTTCAAAGGTGTAGTATTTCGTCCCATATTCCAGAGCACACAACCATGATTACCAGTATAATTATGTATGATATTACATAGAATAATAGTACAAATAAAACAACTGCAAATTCATCCAATAAATTAATATCAGTTTGTATTGTTTCAAATACAAAGCTCTGGACTACACAGCCAAAACAACCACAGTATGTATTACTGTCCCAATCCTGTTAGAACTCACAGTATGTGTTACTGTCCCAATCCTGTTATAACTCACAGTATGTGTTACTGTCCCAATCCTGTTATAACTCACAGTATGTGTTACTGTCCCAATCCTGTTATAACTCACAGTATGTAATACTGTCCTAATCCTGTTGTAACTCACAGTATGTGTTACTGTCCCAATCCTGTTATAACTCACAGTATGTGTTACTGTCCCAATCCTGTTATAACTCACAGTATGTGTTACTGTCCCAATCCTGTTATAACTCACAGTATGTGTTACTGTCCCAATCCTGTTATAACTCACAGTATGTGTTACTGTCCCAATCCTGTTGTAACTCACAGTATGTGTTACTGTCCCAATCCTGTTATAACTCACAGTATGTATTACTGTCCCAATCCTGTTGTAACTCACAGTATGTATTACTGTCCCAATCCTGTTGTAACTCACAGTATGTGTTAATGTCCCAATCCTGTTATAACTCACAGTATGTGTTACTGTCCCAATCCTGTTATAACTCACAGTATGTGTTACTGTCCCAATCCTGTTGTAACTCACAGTATGTGTTACTATCCCAAACCTGTTAGAACTCACAGTATGTGTTACTGTCCCAATCCTGTTAGAATTCACAGTATGTCTTACTGTCCCAATCCTGTTATAATTCACAGTATGTGTTACTGTCCCAATCCTGTTGTAACTCACAGTATTTATTACTGTCCTAATCCTGTTGTAACTCACAGTATGTGTTACTGTCCCAATCCTGTTGTAACTCACAGTATTTATTACTGTCCTAATCCTGTTGTAACTCACAGTATGTGTTACTGTCCCAATCCTGTTGTAACTCACAGTATGTGTTACTGTCCCAATCCTGTTGTAACTCACAGTATGTATTACTGTCCCAATCCTGTTAGAACTCACAGTATGTCCTACGGTCCCAATCCTGTTAGAACTCACAGTATGTGTTACTGTCCCAATCCTGTTAGAACTCACAGTATGTATTACTGTCCCAATCCTGTTAGATCTCACAGTATATGTTACTGTCCCAATCCTGTTAGAACTCACAGTATGTATTACTGTCCCAATCCTGTTAGATCTCACAGTATGTGTTACTGTCCCAATCCTGTTAGAACTCACAGTATGTATTACTGTCCCAATCCTGTTAGAACTCACAGTATGTATTACTGTCCCAATCCTGTTGTAACTCACAGTATGTGTTACTGTCCCAATCCTGTTAGAACTCACAGTATGTGTTACTGTCCCAATCCTGGTAGAACTCACAGTATGTGTTACTGTCCCAATCCTGTTAGAACTCACAGTATGTGATACTGTCCCAATCCTGTTATAACTCACAGTATGTGTTACTGTCCCAATCCTGTTATAACTCACAGTATGTGTTACTGTCCCAATCCTGTTAGAACTCACAGTATGTGTTACTGTCCCAATCCTGTTAGAACTCACAGTATGTATTACTGTCCCAAGTTCATGACTGTATTTACCTTTTGACAAACTGTGTCAAATCACTTCCTGTGTGATGGCTTCTCACATTGTACTTCCTCCTACCAATCACAGTGTTGTAGGATCACAGTGTTGTAGGATCACAGTGTTGTAGGATCACAGTGCTGTAGGATCACAGTGTTGTAGCGCTGAATTAAAGTCTCTCCAAATCCACCAATATCCCCCATTTTATAGTTCAATCTGTGATTACAGCAATGTCCCAGAGGAGAGCAGCACATGAATACAAGGTATTAAGGAATGATTATATTTCAATGACTGGCAATACAGCTTGATCATTTCTGGTGAGAAGTTGAATTAATATGAAATGAGTTCCTTTAAAAAGTATCCGTCTTGATGATTATAGTGTAGATGTAAATGGAAAATGTATTAGCATGAGGATTTCACTAGCAACAGAACGGACGTCACATTCCCAAGCTAATTCCAGAAGAGAACGGACGTCACATTCCCAAGCTAATTCCAGAAGAGAACGGACGTCACATTCCCAAGCTAATTCCAGAAGAGAACGGACGTCACATTCCTAAGCTAATTCCAGAAGAGAACGGACGTCACATTCCCAAGCTAATTCCAGAACAGAACGGAGGTCACATTCCAAAGCTTATTCCAGAACAGAACAGAGGTCACATTCCAAAGCTTATTCGAGAACAGAACGGAGGTCACATTCCCAAGCTAATTCCAGAAGAGAACGGACGTCACATTCCCAAGCTAATTCCAGAAGAGAACGGACGTCACATTCCCAAGCTAATTCCAGAAGAGAACGGACGTCACATTCCCAAGCTAATTCCAGAACAGAACGGAGGTCACATTCCAAAGCTTATTCCAGAACAGAACAGAGGTCACATTCCAAAGCTTATTCGAGAACAGAACGGAGGTCACATTCCAAAGCTTATTCCAGAACAGAATGGACGCCACATCTCCAAGCTAATTCCAGAAGAGAACAGATGTGACATCCAAAGCTAATTCCAGAAGAGAACGGACGTCACATTCCCAAGCTAATTCCAGAACAGAACGGAGGTCACATCTCCATGCTAATTCCAAAATAGAACTGACCTCACATTCCCATGCTAATTCCAGAACAGAAGACACAGTTACCCTAGATGTTCACGTTTAGTAGAATTAGGAGTGTGATTAGACATACTTTAAGGAGGACGGTGAAATTCCATCTCAGTAGACGGTAGATTGATAATGAAACACAGTCACCATATGGAGGAGCATTTCCTCACTATCCGAAAGACAAATCTGATTTGTCCACAGACGACAAGTGCTCTGGTCAAACGTAGTGCACTATGAAGGGAATAGGGTGCCATTTGGGGCGTAGACAAACTGTCATATCCGAGTCCATGACACACGCATCAATTTCAATATTGCTGCAATCAAGTTGTAAATGATCAGATAATATCCCTCTATAGAGAGGAGAACAAGGAACATTCTTAATCCTGGTGATTACCGCATTCTCCATGCCTCTTCAGAGATGGAAAGCAGGAGAGAGAGAGAAGGGGGGGCAGAAAGAGAGACACAGAGGGAGAGAGGATGGAAAGAGAGAGAGAGAAGAGGAGAGGAGACAGAGAGAGGAAGAGAGAGAGGGAGAGAGAGAGTGTGAGAGAGAGAGGTATATATAGAGACAGAGAGAGACAGAGACAAAGAGCGTAATAGATAGCAATATTTAACTAATCTGAAATAAACCATCAATTAATAGACTTTAAACAAATACATTCTGTCGTTGATCAACCCCATGCCATGATTAGATACTGAAAAAACACACCAATCTCTTTCATCATTTCTTGAAACAACAACTTTTTGTTTGGCTGTTTATAACTACAGTACCAGTCCAAAGTTTGGACACACCTACTCATTCAGGGGTTTTTCTTTATTTTTTACTATTTTCTACATTGTAGAATAATAGTGATGACATCAAATCTATGAAATAACACTTATGGAATCATGTAGTAACCAAAAAATTGTTAAACAAATCTAAATATATTTTATATTTGAGATTATTCAAAGTAGCCACCCTTTGCCTTGATGATCACTTTGCACACTCTTTTACTTTCTCTCAACCAGCTTCATGCATTTCAATTAACAGGTGTGACTTGTTAAACGTTCATTTGAGGAATTTCTTTCCTTCTTAATGCGTTTGAGCCAATCAGTTGTGTTGTGACAAGGTAGGGGTGGTATACAGAAGATAGCCCTATTTGGTTAAAGACTAAGTCCATATTATGGCAAGAACAGCTCAAATAAGCAAAGAAAAACAACAGTCCATCATTACTTTAAGACATGAAGGTCAGTCAATACAGAACATTTCAGGAACTTTGAACGTTTCTTCAAGTGCAGTTGCAAAAACCATCAAGTGCTATGATGAAACTGGCTCTCATGAGGACCGCCACAGGAAAGGAAGACCCAGAGTTACCTCTGCTGCAGAGGAGAAGTTCATTCGAATAACTGCAACTCAGATTGCAGCCCAAATAAATGCTTCACAGAGTTCAAGTAACAGACACATCTCAACATCAACTGTTCAGAGGAGACTGTGTGAATCAGGCCTTCATGGTCGAATTGCTGCAAAGAAACCTCTTACTAAAGGACACCAATAAGAAGAAGAGACTTGCTTGGGCCAATAAACACGAGCAATAGACATTAGACCGATGGTTCCCACGGTGAAGCATGGAGGAGGTGTGGGTGTGCTTTGCTGGTGACACTGTCTGTGATTTACTTAGAATTCAAGGCACACTTAAAGGTGAAGTTGGTTGAGAGAATGCCGAGACTGTGCAAAGCTGTCATCAAGGCAGACGGTGGCTACTTTGAAGAATCTAAAATCTAAAATACCACATGATTCTGTATGTGTTATTCATAGTTTTAATGTATTCAGTATAATTCTACAATGTAGAAAAATAGTACAAATGAAGAAAAAACCTTGAATGAGTAGGTGTGTACAAACCTTTGACTTTTACTGTACATTGTATTCCGAACATGAGTTCTCCCATGGTCATACAGCCTGTTTGCAAAATAAAATATGTTTGGTTAGTTGAAAATTCCAATTCAAGGCTGAGATATTCTAACCGAGCAGCAAAGTGTCTGCACCGGAAATGACTTCCTATTCCTAGTGGTCAACATGGTTAAATAACTCCCTATTCCTAGTGGTCAACATGGTTAAATAACTCCCTATTCCTTATAGTGTACATGGTTAAATAACTCCCTATTCCTTATGGTCAACATGGTTAAATAACTCCCTATTCCTTATAGTCAACATGGTTAAATAACTCCGTATTCCTAGTGGTCAACATGGTTAAATAACTCCCTATTCCTTATAGTCAAAATGGTTAAATAACTCCCTATTCCTTATAGTCAACATGGTTAAATAACTCCATATTCCTTATAGTCAACATGGTTAAATAACTCCCTATTCCTTGTGGTGAACATGGTTAAATAACTCCCTATTCCTTATAGTCAACATGGTTAAATAACTCCCTATTCCTTATGGTCAACATGGTTAAATAACTCCCTATTCCTTATAGTCAACATGGTTAAATAACTCCCTATTCCTAGTGGTCAAAATGGTTAAATAACTCCCTATTCCTAGTGGTCAACATGGTTAAATAACTTCCTATTCCTTATAGTCAACATGGTTAAATATCTCCCTATTCCTTATAGTCAACATGGTTAAATGACTCCCTATTCCTAGTGGTCAACATGGTTAAATAATTCCCTATTCCTTATAGTCAACATGGTTAAATAACTCCCTATTCCTTATAGTCAACATGGTTAAATAACTTCCTATTCCTAGTGGTCAACATGGTTAAATAACTCCCTATTCCTAGTGGTCAACATGGTCAAATAACTCCCTATTCCTTATAGTCAACATGGTTAAATAACTCCCTATTCCTAGTGGTCAACATGGTTAAATAACTCCATATTCCTTATTGTCAACATGGTTAAATAACTCCCTATTCCTTATAGTCAACATGGTTAAATAACTCCCTATTCCTTATAGTCAACATGGTTAAATAACTCCCTATTCCTTATAGTCAACATGGTTAAATAACTCCCTATTCCTTATTGTCAACATGGTTAAATAACTCCCTATTCCTTATTGTCAACATGGTTAAATAACTCCCTATTCCTTATAGTCATCATGGTGAAATAAATCCCTATTCCTTATAGTCAGCATGGTTAAATAACTCCCTATTCCTAGTGGTCAACATGGTTAAATAACTCCATTTTCCTTATAGTCAACATGGTTAAATAACTCCCTATTCCTTATAGTCAACATGGTTAAATAACTCCCTATTCCTTATAGTCAACATGGTTAAATAACTCCCTATTCCTTGTGGTGAACATGGTTAAATAACTCCCTATTCCTTATAGTCAACATGGTTAAATAACTCCCTATTCCTTATAGTCAACATGGTTAAATAACTCCCTATTCCTTATAGTCAACATGGTTAAATAACTCCCTATTCCTTATAGTCAACATGGTTAAATAACTCCCTATTCCTTACTGTCAACATGGTTAAATAACTCCCTATTCCTTATAGTCATCATGGTTAAATAACTCCCTATTCCTTATAGTCTACATGGTTAAATAACTCCCTATTCCTTATAGTCAACATGGTTAAATAACTCCCTATTCCTTGTGGTGAACATGGTTAAATAACTCCCTATTCCTTATAGTCAACATGGTTAAATAACTCCCTATTCCTTATAGTCAACATGGTTAAATAACTCCCTATTCCTTATAGTCAACATGGTTAAATAACTCCCTATTCCTTATAGTCAACATGGTTAAATAACTCCCTATTCCTAGTGGTCAACATGGTTAAATAACTCCCTATTCCTAGTGGTCAACATGGTTAAATAACTCCAGAAGTGACTCTAAAGGGAATGGGGCTCCATGTTGGACACAGAAGACTGTCTCCTTCCACTGTTCTGACGGTCAAAAGGACTCACGTCTCCTCGCTGCAATGAGAGAGAGACAGAGAGAAAGAAAAAATACAATATTTTTTTTCATAATTGAGTGACTCAATTTCACGCTCCATTGCCATATCTGGGGCGATGCTCCATGAAAATCGGTTCAAATATGGGATTTCAGTGAAACAGTATTTTGAAAAGTCCTGAGATATGTGGCAGTATTACTTTCCTTCTATTTTGAGAGATTAGATCATTATGTGTGCAAACAGAGGCAGTAGATGTGGTAGTACCTGTTTAGTCTGGTCTCTATAAAGGGGACAGCAGGCTGCAGACAGAGCCAATAAAGGTGGTAGTACCTGGATAGTCTGGTCTCTATAAAGGGGACAGCAGGCTGCAGACAGAGCCAGAAGAGGTGGTAGTACCTGGATAGTCTGGTCTCTATAAAGGGGACAGCAGGCTGCAGACAAAGCCAGTTGAGGTGGTAGTACTTGGATAGTCTGGTCTCTATGAAGGGGACAGCAGGCTGCAGACAGAGCCAGTAGAGGTGGTAGCACCTGGATAGTCTGGTCTCTATAAAGGGGACAGCAGGCTGCAGACAGAGCCAGTAGAGGTGGTAGTACCTGGATAGTCTGGTCTCTATAAAGGGGACAGCAGGCTGCAGACAGAGCCAGTAGAGGTGGTAGTACCTGGATAGTCTGGTCTCTATAAAGGGGACAGCAGGCTGCAGACAGAGCCAGTAGAGGTGGTAGTACCTGGATAGTCTGGTCTCTATAAAGGGGACAGCAGGCTGCAGACAGAGCCAGTAGAGGTGGTAGTACCTGGATAGTCTGGCCTCTATAAAGGGGACAGCAGGCTGCAGACAGAGCCAGTAGAGGTGGTAGTACCTGGATAGTCTGGTCTCTATAAAGGGGACAGCAGGCTGCAGACAGAGCCAGTAGAGGTGGTAGTACCTGGGTAGTCTGGTCTCTATAAAGGGGACAGCAGGCTGCAGACAGAGCCAGTAGAGGTGGTAGTACCTGGATAGTCTGGTCTCTATAAAGGGGACAGCAGGCTGCAGACAGAGCCAGTAGATGTGGTAGTACCTGGATAGTCTGGTCTCTATAAAGGGGACAGCAGGCTGCAGACAGAGCCAGTAGAGGTGGTAGCACCTGGATAGTCTGGTCTCTATAAAGGGGACAGCAGGCTGCAGACAGAGCCAGTAGATGTGGTAGTACCTGGGTAGTGTTAGGGTTGAACTGGCTATTTGTATGCATAACCTTTATAATATACTGCGGAAGCTATGCTAAGTACATAAACTACGAGTAAATCAACTGTTGAAGACAAGAAGAACTACAACCGGCAACAGGAAGTGCGTCATGACGCTGGGATCAGCCTACACGCCGACGACATGAGGAGCAAGTTTAAACCACGCTCCTCCTCCCTCGGACAGGCCAGCATTGAGCGGGAAATATCTCTCAGTATAAAAGAGAGAACAATAGGATGTGTCGCTCTCTTCTCTGTTTTTTCCCCTGCGAGGTAAAACAGCGAGACCGTATATATACGAACAACCCATTTACAACACACGTGTTTGCATTAATTAAAGTACAGATAAATTAGAAGTTACTATGTGCTGACTATTTTGTTCTGATACCAGAAACGAACGGTCGCAACATTAACAGTAGTCTGTATTCAGTGTAATCATGTCTCCGTGCTACAGTGTACCCTATGGGCCTTGGTCAGAAATAGGCTGTTTTGTAGAGTGGTTCTTCCTTTAAAAGTTGCGGCGTACTGCAGCACAGCTTGCGGGATGCTGCAGATTTCCTATGGCCCGTTATATAGGTGTCAGCCATTGTTGCCAGAATGACGCAATTTACTACAATCAGACACCATCTACCACAAGCGATCTCTGCATCAGCTCAAAACGTTTAAAGGACGAACCATGGGAGCAGTATATTATATAAGCTATTTAGGGTGCTATTTGAGATGCAAGCCAAAACTCCTAAAGACAAACAAATACAATATCAAACCCCAAATCTTAACCCGTCATCGGTACCGCACATTGACTCTGTACCGGTACCCCCTGTATATAGCCTCCACATTGCCTCTGTACTGGTAACCCCTGTATATAGCCTCCACATTGACTCTGTACCGGTACCCCCTGTATATAGCCTCCACATTGCCTCTGTACTGGTAACCCCTGTATATAGCCTCCACATTGACTCTGTACTGGTACCCCCTGTATATAGCCTCCACATTGACTCTGTACCGGTACCCCCTGTATATAGCCTCCACATTGACTATGTACCGTAACACCCTGTATATAGCCTCCACATTGACTCTGTACTGGTACCCCCTGTATATAGCCTCCACATTGACTCTATACCGTAACACCCTGTATATAGCCTCCACATTGACTCTGTACCATAACACCCTATATATAGCCTCCACATTGACTCTGTACCGGTAACCCCTGTATATAGACTCCACATTGACTCTGTACCGTAACACGCTGTATATAGCCTCCACATTGACTCTGTACCGTAACACCCTGTATATAGCCTCCACATTGACTCTGTACCGTAACCCCCTCTATATAGCCTCCACACTGACTCTGTACCGGTACCCCCTGCATATAGTCTTCACATTGACTCTGTACCGTAACACCCTATATATAGCCTCCACATTGACTCTGTACCGGTACCCCCTGTATATAGCCTCCACATTGACTCTGTACCGGACTGTGAGCCGTCTTTGCAGGCTCCGGACAGTAGGACGTCGCCGGAAGCACTAGACGGGAACTGTCGCCGGAAGCTCTGGACGGGGAACTGTGGTGCGTGGGGCTGGCTTTGGAGGCGCCAGACTGGTAACACGCACCTCAAGGCTAGTGCGAGGAGCAGGAACAGGATGTACTGGACTGGGCTGACGCACCGGAGGCCTGGTGCGTGGTGCTGGCTTTGGAGGCGCCAGACTAGAGACACGCACCTCAGGGCTAGTGCGAGGAGCAGGAACTGGATACACCGGGCCATGAACAAGCACTGGAAGTCTGGAGCGCACAGCCTGCACCACCCGTCCTGGCTGGGTAGTCACAGTAGCCCTGCACGGGCGGAGTGCTGGCACAGGGCGAACTGGGCTGTGCAGAGGCCTGATGGCTGCCGTGCGTAGAGCAGGCGCAGGGTAGCCTGGGCCTAGGAGACATACTGGTGGCCAGATGTACTGCGCAGGCATACTCCTACCTGGCTGGATGCCCACTCTAGCACGGCACTTGCGAGAGGCTGGAATCGCTTGCACCGGACTGTGCGCGCACATGGGCGAGATCGTGCGCACTTCCGCATAGACCGGCGCTCTCATGATCCGCTGCTCCCCATAATAAGCACGGGGAGTTGGCTTAGGTCTATTACCTGACCTAGCCACTCTTCCCGTGTGCCCCCCCAAAAAATGTCTTGGGGCAGCCTCTCACACTTGCCAATCTGCGCGTATAATGCCTCGTAATGACGCCACTCCGCCTTGGCTGCCTCCAGCTCCTCCTTTAGTTGCCGGTACTCCCCAGCCTGGTGCCAAGGTCCTGCCCCGACCAAAATTTCCTCCCATGTCCATGACTCCAAATCCCTCTGCTGCTCCTTCCTCCGCTGCTTGGTCCGTTGGTGGTGGGTAGTTCTGTCACGTTCGTCGTAGGAATTGGACCAAAACGCAGCGGGAATGTGTATGCTCATCTTCTTTATTTAGAAGAAAACCAAAATAAACACAAACAAAAACAACGACGAGAAACAGTCCTGTAAGGCACACAGCTACGCATGGAACAACTACCCACAAAAACCCATGAAAAAACACCCCTACTAAATAAGACCTTCAATTAGTGTCACAGTATCCACAGAAAATGGTGCCCCTCCTCGGCCGGGCGGCGCTCGCCGGTCGTTGTCGCCGGTCTACTAGCTGCCGCCGATCTGTGTTTCTGTGTTCATTGTGTTTTGTCTGTCTAGGTCCGCACCTGTTGTCATTTATGTCATTAGTGGGAGGGTATTTAGTTTGTTCCTTTGGGGTTGTGTGTTGTGCGGGATTGTTTGTTTGTCAGCGGGTTTACGCTGTGGCCGTTTCTTCTCTATCGTTTTTATATTGGAGGATTTATTTTCTCGCCGGGCTGCGCCCCGTGCGTGATTTTCCCTTTGTGGATTACCTGTTTCCCTTTTGGGTATTGTGCACTCCCAGTGCCTTTTGATCACCTAGTGTGTGGGTGTGAATAAACTTCGAGCTACTGGACGATATCTCCTGCATTTGACTCTACTCCTTCCTCCTGCCCTAAGTACCCGTGACAATTAGAGGCAACGAGGAACAGCTGCCTCCAATTGAAGGTCAACCCAATAAACTAAACATAGAAATAGAAAAACTAGAACGAACATAGAAATATACTACCATAGAACATTAAAAAAAAAGAAACATATAAAACAAACACCCCCTGCCACGTCCTGACCAAACTACAATAACAAATAACCCCTTTACTGGTCAGGACGTGACAGGTGAGGTTAACATGACAGTGGTGAGGTTAACATGACAGTGGTGAGGTTAACAGGACAGGGTTATGTTTAACCTTCTGGTGAGGTAAACAGGACAGTGGTGAGGTTAACAGGACAGTGGTGAGGTTAACAGGACAGTAGTGAGTTTAACATGACAGTGGTGAGGTTAACATGACAGTGGTGAGGTTAACAGGACAGGGTTATGTTTAACCTTCTGGTGAGATTAACAGGACAGGGTTACGTTTAACCTTCTGGTGAAATTAACGGGACAGGGTTATGTTTTACCTTCTGGTGAGATTAACAGGACAGGGTTATGTTTATCCTTCTGGTGATGTGAACAGGACAGGGTTATGTTTAACCTTCTGGTGAGATTAACAGGACAGGGTTATGTTTTACCTTCTGGTGAGATTAACAGGACAGGGTTATGTTTTACCTTCTGGTGAGATTAACAGGACAGGGTTATGTTTATCCTTCTGGTGATGTGAACAGGACAGGGTTATGTTTAACCTTCTGGTGAGATTAACAGGACAGGGTTATGTTTTACCTTCTGGTGAGATTAACAGGACAGGGTTATGTTTATCCTTCTGGTGATGTGAACAGGACAGGGTTATGTTTAACCTTCTGGTGAGATTAACAGGACAGGGTAATGTACTGTAGACACAGCAGGATGCAGCCCAGGGTCTAGTTGAATATATGCTAGAGGTGTGGCTGGACACTGACAGGCCGGGAGGAGGGTGCAGTGTGTGTGTATGTGTTCATGTGTGTGCGTGTGTGTGTGTGCGTGGTGTTGTGAGTGTGTGTTTGAGAGTGTGGCTGTGTGTGCGGTCATTAAATAATCATCGTGTGTCTGACTTTGTTCAAATCAGATATGGAGAGGCCTCTTTTTTTTTGTCCTGGGTGACATTTTGATCTCTGCTTTGTCATTAGTCAGTGATGTGATGAAATTTACATAGGGCTAATTCACCCGTCTGCTGACAACATCTTTTTCCCAGAGACAACCGTCTTTAATATTTAGAGCACTACTTTCTCCAATGCCCTTCAACTGTGCGCTAGCCCTCCTGCCTGCAGTATTAATGTATTCTTAATGGGAGAGACTCTATAAACGAGAACGTAGCTCGGCTCTTTAACGTGCACCAGCATAGCTGTTATTTCCACGTTTAGCCATAATAGACTTTATTGCCTTTTTAATCATGTACAGCCCTGGCATTAATTGTTCCACGGCCAAGGACTTTGTTAACTGGGTTTGATTTTGATTCCCTGGGGTGATCTCTGTTCAGGTTTCACTGAGACTCGGGGGGATTCTCCTTCCTCCTTCTCTCATTAGTTCTGGTTTTAACCAAAAACTCTTTGATTGGATTCATGCTGCCGCTGTTGTGTTTCAACTCCTTTCTACTGGGTTTGTTTCTGTGTGTTTGTAGTGTGTAGTGTGTAGTGTATAGTGTGTAGTGTGTAATGTGTAGTGTGTAGTGTGTGTGTGTAGTGCGCAGTGTGTGTTTGTAGTGTGTAGTGAGCAGTGTGTGTTTGTAGCGTATAGTGTACAGTGTGTAGTGTGCAGTGTGTAGTGTGTGTTTGGAGTGTGTAGTGTGTGTGTGTAGTGTGCAGTGTGTAGTGTGTGTTTGTAGTGTGTAGTGCGCAGTGTGTAGTGTGTGTTTGTAGTGTGTAGTGAGCAGTGTGTGTTTGTAGCGTATAGTGTGCAGTGTGTAGTGTGTAGTGTGTGTTTGTAGTGTGCAGTGTGCAGTGTGTAGTGTGTGTTTGTAGTGTGTAGTGTGCAGTGCTGTAGAGTACTTAAGTAAAAATACTTTAAAGTACTACTGAAGTAGTTTGTTTTTAAGTATATGTTTAACGTATTCCCCCGGGACTGCTGGTCATTCTGTGCACCAGTTCTGGAGGTCTACATCACCGACTTTCTAGGAGTCACAGAACTGGATCATCACCACCAACCCCAGACTGTCTTGTCTCATTACCCACACCTGGTTACCATTCCCCCTGATTAGTATGTGTATATATGTGCCCTCTGTTCCCCATTGTCTTGTCCGTTATTGTTCCCATGTCCGTTTGTCTTGTGAGTACCTGTGCTTTGTGGTTTCGGCTTTCGTGCAGCGTGTATTGTGTACTCGTTATTACGGGTCTCGTCCCGTGTATTGTTATTACGGGTCTCGTCCCGTGTATTGTTATTAAGGGTCTCGTCCCGTGTATTGTTATTACGGGTCTCGTCCCGTGTATTGTTATTACGGGTCTCGTCCCGTGTGTTGTTATTACGGGTCTCGTCCCGTGTGTTGTTATTACGGGTCTCGTCCCGTGTGTTGTTAATATGGGTCTCGTCCCGTGTGTTGTTATTACGGGTCTCGTCCCGTGTGTTGTTATTACGGGTCTCGTCCCGTGTGTTGTTATTACGGGACTCGTCCCGTGTATTGTTATTACGGGTCTCGTCCCGTGTGTTGTTATTACGGGTCTCGTCCCGTGTGTTGTTATTACGGGTCTCGTCCCGTGTGTTGTTATTACGGGTCTCGTCCCGTGTGTTGTTATTACGGGTCTCGTCCCGTGTATTGTTATTACGGGTCTCGTCCCGTGTGTTGTTATTACGGGTCTCGTCCCGTGTGTTGTTATTACTGGTCTCGTCCCGTGTGTTGTTATTACGGGTCTCGTCCCGTGTGTTGTTATTACGGGTCTCGTCCCGTGTGTTGTTATTACGGGTCTCGTCCCGTGTGTTGTTATTACGGGTCTCGTCCCGTGTGTTGTTATTACGGGTCTCGTCCCATGTGTTGTTATTACGGGTCTCGTCCAGTGTGTTGTTATTACGGGTCTCGTCCCGTGTATTGTGTACTCATTATTCCGGGTCTCGTCCCGTGTGTTGTTATTACGGGTCTCGTCGCATGTATTTATTAGAGGTTTAACCTCGCACTTTTCTTTGGGTTACATCCCTGTGTTTTTGTATACATGTTTGCTTTGGGATTTGTCCCCGTGCCTTTTCAGGTCACGTATTTTTGGGTGGAGTATTAAAACCCCCGTATTATGTATTCCTGCGCCTGTCTCTAATCATTTATACAACGTGACAATATGTACTCAACTATTCCTTCAATACATTTCTAAAAAAATGAATGTACTTTTTACTCCATTAATTTTCCCTGACACCCAAAAAGTACTCTTTACATTTTTAATGCTTAGCAGAACAGGAACATGGTCCAATTCACGCACTTATCTGGAGAACATCCCTGGTCATTCCTGCTGCCTCACAAAACGCAAATGCTTAGTTTCTAAATTTTGTCTGAGTGTTGGAGTGTGGGGCTGGCTATCCGTCAATGAAAAAAAAATTGAAAAATTGTGAAATCTGTTTAATATAAGGAATTTAAAATGATTTATACTTTTACTTTTGATATTTTAGTATATTTTAGTAATTACATTTACTTTTGATATTTGAGTATATTTTAGTAATTACATTTACTTTTGATATTTTAGTATATTTGAGTAATTACATTTACTTTTGATATATTTTAAAGCAAATACTTTTAGACTTTTACTCAATACCATATTACCATATTACTATGTTAATTTCACTTTTACTTGAGTCATTTTCTATTTTAAGGTATCTTTACTTTTACTCAAGTTTGAAAATTGGGTACTTTTTCTACCACTGGTAGTGTGTAGTGTGTAGTGTGTGTGTAGTGCGCAGTGTGTAGTGTGTGTGTGCAGTACGCAGTGCGCAGTGTGTGTGTGTTTGTGTAGTATGCAGTTTGGTGTGCAGTGAGTAGTGTGCAGTTTGGTGTGCAATGCGCAGTGCATGTGTGTGTGTGGTGTGCAGTGGGTAGTGTGCAGTGTGTGTGGTGTGCAGTGTGCAGTGCGCGGTGTGTGTGTGTGTGCAGTGTGCAGTGAGTAGTGTGCAATGCACAGTGTGTGTGTGTGGTGTGCAGTGCGTGGTGTGGTGTGCAGTGTGTGTGTGCAGTGTGTGTGTGTGTGTGTGTGTGTGTGTGTGTGTGTGTGTGTGTGTGTGTGTACGCGTTTGTGTTCGCCATGCATCCCCCCCACACAATGTTTTCTAATATTGACTTAATTAGATTTTCCAGCTATTATCCACCCCCTTGGTTCTCCTCCATATTAGTCACATCTGTTACATCATTATAGTAGTCCATTATCAGAGACAATTATACCATAAAACACAGACAAATATCACCAGAGATAATCTGTTTCTGGATAGCAAAGAAATTACTGTTGGCGAGATGTCTAGATGTTGTACTGTTGATGAGATGACCTCTTGGTGTGAACATCATGTTGTACTGTTGATGAGATGACCTCTTGGTGTGGACATCATGTCTAGATGTTGTACTGTTGATGAGATGACCTCTTGGTGTGGACATAATGTCTAGATGATGACCTCTTGGTGTGAACATCATGTCTAGATGTTGTACTGTTGATGAGATGACCTCTTCGTGTTGACATCATGTTGTACTGTTGATGAGATGACCTCTTGATGTGGACATAATGTCTAGGTGTTGTACTGTTGATGAGATGACCTCTTGGTGTGGACATAATGTCTAGATGTTGATGAGATGACCTCTTGGTGTGGACATAATGTCTAGATGTTGATGAGATGACCTCTTGGTGTTGACATCATGTTGTACTGTTGATGAGATGACCTCTTGGTGTGGACATCATGTCTAGATGTTGTACTGTTGTTGAGATGACCTCTTGGTGTGGACATAATGTCTAGATGATGACCTCTTGGTGTGAACATCATGTCTAGATGTTGTACTGTTGATGAGATGACCTCTTCGTGTTGACATCATGTTGTACTGTTGATGAGATGACCTCTTGATGTGGACATAATGTCTAGGTGTTGTACTGTTGATGAGATGACCTCTTGGTGTGGACATAATGTCTAGATGTTGATGAGATGACCTCTTGGTGTGGACATAATGTCTAGATGTTGATGAGATGACCTCTTGGTGTTGACATCATGTTGTACTGTTGATGAGATGACCTCTTGGTGTGGACATCATGTCTAGATGTTGTACTGTTGATGAGATGACCTCTTGGTGTGAACATAATGTCTAGATGATGACCTCTTGGTGTGAACATCATGTCTAGATGTTGTACTGTTGATGAGATGACCTCTTCGTGTTGACATCATGTTGTACTGTTGATGAGATGACCTCTTGATGTGGACATAATGTCTAGGTGTTGTACTGTTGATGAGATGACCTCTTGGTGTGGACATAATGTCTAGATGTTGATGAGATGACCTCTTGGTGTGGACATAATGTCTAGATGTTGATGAGATGACCTCTTGGTGTTGACATCATGTTGTACTGTTGATGAGATGACCTCTTGGTGTGGACATCATGTCTAGATGTTGTACTGTTGTTGAGATGACCACTTGGTGTGGACATCATGTCTAGATGTTGTACTGTTGTTGAGATGACCTCTTGGTGTGGACATCATGTTGTACTGTTGTTGAGATGACCTCTTGGTGTGGACATCATGTTGTACTGTTGATGAGATGACCACTTGGTGTGGACATCATGTCTAGATGTTGTACTGTTGTTGAGATGACCTCTTGGTGTTGACATCATGTTGTACTGTTGATGAGATGACCTCTTGGTGTGGACATCATGTCTAGATGTTGTACTGTTGTTGAGATGACCTCTTGGTGTGGACATCATGTTGTACTGTTGTTGAGATGACCTCTTGGTGTTGACATCATGTTGTACTGTTGATGAGATGACCTCTTGGTGTGGACATCATGTTGTACTGTTGTTGAGATGACCTCTTGGTGTGGACATCATGTCTAGATGTTGTACTGTTGATGAGATGACCTCTTGGTGTGGACATAATGTCTAGATGATGACCTCTTGGTGTGAACATCATGTCTAGATGTTGTACTGTTGATGAGATGACCTCTTCGTGTTGACATCATGTTGTACTGTTGATGAGATGACCTCTTGATGTGGACATAATGTCTAGGTGTTGTACTGTTGATGAGATGACCTCTTGGTGTGGACATAATGTCTAGATGTTGATGAGATGACCTCTTGGTGTGGACATAATGTCTAGATGTTGATGAGATGACCTCTTGGTGTTGACATCATGTTGTACTGTTGATGAGATGACCTCTTGGTGTGGACATCATGTCTAGATGTTGTACTGTTGATGAGATGACCTCTTGGTGTGAACATAATGTCTAGATGATGACCTCTTGGTGTGAACATCATGTCTAGATGTTGTACTGTTGATGAGATGACCTCTTCGTGTTGACATCATGTTGTACTGTTGATGAGATGACCTCTTGATGTGGACATAATGTCTAGGTGTTGTACTGTTGATGAGATGACCTCTTGGTGTGGACATAATGTCTAGATGTTGATGAGATGACCTCTTGGTGTAGACATAATGTCTAGATGTTGATGAGATGACCTCTTGGTGTTGACATCATGTTGTACTGTTGATGAGATGACCTCTTGGTGTGGACATCATGTCTAGATGTTGTACTGTTGTTGAGATGACCACTTGGTGTGGACATCATGTCTAGATGTTGTACTGTTGTTGAGATGACCTCTTGGTGTGGACATCATGTTGTACTGTTGTTGAGATGACCTCTTGGTGTGGACATCATGTTGTACTGTTGATGAGATGACCACTTGGTGTGGACATCATGTCTAGATGTTGTACTGTTGTTGAGATGACCTCTTGGTGTTGACATCATGTTGTACTGTTGATGAGATGACCTCTTGGTGTGGACATCATGTCTAGATGTTGTACTGTTGTTGAGATGACCTCTTGGTGTGGACATCATGTTGTACTGTTGTTGAGATGACCTCTTGGTGTTGACATCATGTTGTACTGTTGATGAGATGACCTCTTGGTGTGGACATCATGTTGTACTGTTGTTGAGATGACCTCTTGGTGTGGACATCATGTCTAGGTGTTGTAATGTACACCATTCATCATAACAGTCTTGAATCAAGGGAAGGGATGTAGCTCTCAATGCCAATATCCCTACAATATTCCCTATATAGTGCACTACTTTTGCAGCACCCTATTCCCTATATAGTGCACTACTTTTACAGCACCCCATTCCCTATATAGTACACTACTTTTGCAGCACCCTGTTCCCTACATAGTGCACTACTTTTACAGCACCCTTTTCCCTATATAGTGCACTACTTTTGCAGCACCCTATTCATTATATAGTGCACTACTTTTACAGCACCCTTTTCCCTATATAGTGCACTACATTTGCAGCACCCTATTCCCTATATATAGTGCACCACTTTCATAGCACAATATTCCCTATACAGTGCACTACTTTTACAGCACACTATTTCCTATATTGTGCACTACATTTGCAGCACCCTATTCCCTATATAGTGCACTACTTTTACAGCACCCTATTCCATATATAGTGGACTACCTTTACAGCACCCTATTCCCTATATATAGTGCACCACTTTCATAGCACAATATTCCCTATACAGTGCACTACTTTTACAGCACACTATTTCCTATATAGTGCACTACTTTTGCAGCACCCTATTCCCTATATAGTGCACTACTTTTACAGCACCCTATTCCATATATAGTGGACTACTTTTACAGCACCCTATTCCCTATATAGTGCACTACTTTTATAGCACCCTATTCCCTATATAGAGCACTACTTTTGACCAGGGCCCATAGAGCTCTGGTCAAACAAGTTATTCTCTTTATAGAGCAGGGATGTTCAACTCCAGTCTCAACATCAACAGTGAAGAGGCGACTCCGGGATGCTGTCCTTCTAGGCAGAGTTGCAAATAAAAAGCCTAATCTCAGACTGGCCAATAAAAATAAATTAACCTGTTGGGGCTAGGGGGCAATATTTGCACGGCCGGATAAAAAAACGTACCCGACTTAAACTGGTTACTACTCTTGCCCAGAAACGAGAATATGCATATAATTAGTATATGTGGATAGAAAACACTCTAAAGTTTCTAAAACTGTTTGAATGGTGTCTGTGAGTATAACAGAACTCATATGGCAGGCCAAAACCTGAGAAGATTCCATACAGGAAGTGACCTGTCGGACAATTTGTTGTCCTTCTGTTGCATCTCTATCGAAAATACAGCATCTCTGCTGTAACGTGACATTATCTAAGGCTTCCATTGGCTCTTAGAAGGCGCCAGAAAGTGGAATGGGGTGTCTGCTGTCTCTGGGCGAAGAACAGCAGGAGAATTTGTGAGTGGTCAGCCTGGGGACAGTGAGACTGAGAGGCGCGTTCACGAGAATTCTCCATTTTTTTCTTTCAGCCTTTAAATGAATACAACGTCGCCCGGTTGGAATATTATCGCTATTTTATGAGAAAAATAGCATAAAAATTGATTTTAAACGGCGTTTGACATGCTTCTAAGTACGGTAATGGACTATTTTGAGAAGAAAAAAAATCACGAAATGCGCTCGCGCGTCACCCTTCGGATAGTGACCTGAACGCACGAACAAAACGGAGCTATTTGAATATAACTATGGATTATTTCGAACCAAAACAACATTTGTTGTTGAAGTAGAAGTCCTGGGAGTGCATTCTGACAAAGAACAGCAAAGGTAATCAAATGTTTCTAATAGTAATTCTGAGTTTGGTGAGCCCCAAACTTGGTGGGTGTCAAAATAGCTAGCCGTGATGGCTGGGCTATGTACTCAGAATATTGCAAAATGTGCTTTCGCCGAAAAGCTATTTTAAAATCTGACACCGCGATTGCATAAAGGAGTTCTGTATCTATAATTCTTAACCTGTTTGGGATAGGGGGCAGTATTTTCACGGCCGGATAAACAACGTACCCGATTTAATCTGGTTACTACTCCTGCCCAGAAATTAGAATATGCATATAATTAGTAGATTTGGATAGAGAACACTCTAAAGTTTCTAAAACTGTTTGAATGGTGTCTGTGAGTATAACAGAACTCATATGGCAGGCCAAAACCTGAGAAGATTCTATACAGGAAGTGCCCTGTCTGACAATTTGTTCTCCTTCTAGGGCATCTCTATCAAAAATACAGCATCTCTGCTGTAACGTGACATTTTCTAAGGCTTCCATTGGCTCTAGGAAGCCGCCAGAAAGTGGAATGAGAGCTCTCCAGTCTGGGCGAAAAACAGCAGGGGTTTTTGTGAGTGGTCCTTCTGAGAACAATGACACTGAGTCGCGCATGCACGAGACGACTCCATTTTTTTCTTTCAGTGTTTGAATGAACACAACGTCGCCCGGTTGGAATATTATCGCTATTTTATGAGAAAAATAGCATAACATTTTATTTTAAACAGCGTTTGACATGCTTCGAGGTATGGTACTGGAATATTTTGAATTTCTTTGTCACGAAATGCGCCGGCGCGTCACCCTTCGGATAATGACTTGAACGCACGAACAAAACGGAGCTATTTGGATATAACTATGGATTATTTCGAACCAAAACAACATTTGTTGTTGAAGTAGAAGTCCTGGGAGTGCATTCTGACGAAGAACAGCAAAGGTAATCCAATTTTTCTTATAGTAAATCTGAGTTTGGTGAGGGCCAAACTTGGTGGGTGTCCAATTAGCTAGCCGTGATGGCCGGGCTATCTACTCAGAATATTGCAAAATGTGCTTTCACCGAAAAGCTATTTTAAAATCTGACACCGCGGTTGCATAAAGGAGTTCTGTATCTATAATTCTTAAAATAATTGTTATGTTTTTTGTTTTTGTGTTTTTCGCTAGTGGAACGTCTGTCCCTAACAGGTTTAAAATAATTGTTATGTATTTTGTGAACGTTTATCATGAGTAATTTAGTAAATTCACCGGAAGTTTGCGGTGGGTATGCTAGTTCTGAACATCACATGCTAATGTAAAAAGCTGGTTGATATAATTATGAACTTGATTGAACAAAACGTGCATGTATTGTATAACATAATGTCCTAGGAGTGTCATCTGGTGAAGATCATCAAAGGTTAGTGCTGCATTTAGCTGTGGTTTTGGTTTTTGTGACATATATGCTTGCTTTGAAAATGGCTGTGTGATTATTTTTGGATGGGTACTCTCCAGACATAATCTAATGTTTTGCTTTCGCTGTAAAGCCTTTTTGAAAAGGCAAGCGTCCCACCTCGCCCAGACAGGTTAAGATGGGCAAAAGAACACAGACACTGGACCGCAAACATCGCTTCACCACTGCTCCTATCCTGGTTCATCCTTACCCTTCCCATCAGTTCGTGGTGGAGGCCGATGCTTCGGATGGGGGCTGTTCTGTCCCAACGTTTTGCCCTGGACCTTAAGCTGCATCCCTGCGCCGTCTTCTCCCACCGCCTCAACTACATGTAGAGGAACTACGATGTGGGGAATCGTGAGCTTCTCGCACTGAAGATGGCGTTGGAGGAATTGAAGCACTGGCTAGAAGGGGTGGAACATCCATTCATTGTGTGGCCCAACCACAAAAACCTGGAGTATCTCCGCACCGCCAAGTGCCTCAACTCCAGGCAGGCGAGATGGGCCCTGCTGTTTACCTGGTTCAACTTTTCCCTCTCCTACTGGCCGGGACCCAAGAACGTCAAGCCAGATGCTCTGTCTCGTCGCTATAACACCATGGTCACCACCCCGGAGCCAGAGACCATCCTTCCCACTTCGTCCCTGGGGGGGGGGCAGATAACCGAATGTTTGTGTCTGACGCTGTCCACACCACTTCATTCCTCTCCCCAAACTACCCTCGGCCAAGGAGACGGCCCAGCTTATGGTGCAGAACGTCTTCCGGATCCACAGACTCCCAGTGGACATCGTCTCCGACCGGGGTCCAACGTTTTCGTCCTGGTTCTGGAATGCATTCTACACGCTCATTGGGTCGTCGGCCACCCCCAGTCCAACGGCCAGTCGGAGCGAGCCAACCAGGACTTAGAAATTATTATGCGCTGCCTAGTCTCCACCAACCCTACCACCTGCAATCAGCAACTGGAATGGGTTGAGTGTGCTCGAAGCACCCTTCCTTGCTCTGCCATGGGTCTCTCGCCCTTTGAGGGTTCCTTGAGATATCAGCATCCGCTCTTCCCCGAGCAAGGGAAGGAAGTCAGCAGTCCCTCTGCCCAGATGTTCATCCGCCGCTGTCGCCGTACCTGGAAGAGAGCCCAGACCGCTCTGTTGAAGACCCCTTCCAGATATCGGCAACAAGCAAATCGCCACCGGACCCCTGCTCCACGCTATTGGCTCGGGCAGAGTATGGCTCTCCACCCGGGACCTACCCCTCTGGGTGGAGTCCCGTAAACTTTCTCCCCGTTTCATCGGCCCGTTCCCCATCTCTAGAGTCATTAGCCCCACTGCTGTTCGTCTTTTGTTACCACGTACCCTCTGTATTCACCTTGCTTTCCGTGTGTCTAGGATTAAGGGCGTGTTCCACAGCCCTTTATCTTCTGTTTCCAGGTCCACCCTTCCTCCCGTGTCATCCATGGCCATCCGGCGTGCATGGTGTGACAACTCCTGAGTGTTCGCCCACGGGGCAGGGTTTTCCAGTACCTGGATGACTGAGAGGGTTATGGCCCAGAGGAGAGGTGCTGGGTCCCCGCTAGAGACATCCTGGACCCAGCCCTCATTGCTGACTTCCACTGCCGGCACCCCAGTCAACCAGGTATTAGCCCAGGTAGGATGCCAGGTTGCACCCCTAGAGGGGGGGTACTGTCACACCCTGATCTGTTTCACCTGTCCTTGTAATTGACTCCAACCCCCTCCAGATGTCACTCATCTACCCCATTATCCCCTGACTATTTATACCGCAGTTAACCTAGTGGTTAGATCTTTCGACTAGTAACCAAAAGGTTGCAAGATCAAATCCCTGAGCTGATGAGGTAAAAATCAGTCCTTCTGCCGATGAACAAGGCTGTTCCTAGGCCATCATTGAAAATAAGAATTTGTTCTTAACTGAATTGCCTAGTTAAAAAAAGAAAAAATGTCTGTTTGTCAAGTCAACCAGCGTTTTTGTGTCTCAGCTCCTGCTTTTCCCAGTCTCTTTTTCTCGCCCTCCTGGTTTTGACCCTTGCCTGTCCTGACTCTGAGTCCGCCTGCCTGACCACTCTGCCTGCCCCTGAGCCTGCCTGCCTGACGACCTGTACCTTTGCCCCACCTCTGGTTTACTGACCCCTGCCAGCCTTGACCTGTCTATTGCCTGCCCCTGTTTGGATTATTAAACCATTTTTAATTTGACATTGTCTGCATCTGGGTCTTGCCTTCATACCTGATAGATACAGGGAAAAGGGGGCTATTTGGAACGCTGGCCAACACTCAATGAAGAGATCAACCAGTGGTAGTTATCATACATCAGAGAGGGAGAACGCTGGAGAGATGTTGTTCTCCACCGCATGTCATAGATCAGCCAGTCTGTGTCAGCCTCTTGTATAACTTTTCATAACCCCCCGTTGAGCTCTGTAACAGAAAGAGTTGAGATGCCTCTGATCTTCAGCTGTAAGATAATCAGGGAAACCAACTTGTGTGTCAAAAGACCCCAACTTTTTCCATTGAGTGTAGAATGAATGGACTGTTGATTTAACTCCATGCCATCATTAGAATGAATGGACTGTTGATTTAACTCCATGCTGTCATTAGAATGAATGGACTGTTGATTTAACTCCATGCTATCATTAGAATGAATGGACTGTTGATTTAACTCCATGCTATCATTATAATGAATGGACTGTTGATTTAACTCCATGCCATCATTAGAATGAATGGACTATTGATTTAACTCCATGCCATCATTAGAATGAATGGACTGTTGATTTAACTCCATGCTGTCATTAGAATGAATGGACTGTTGATTTAACTCCATGCTGTCATTATAATGAATGGACTGTTGATTTAACTCCATGCCATCGTTAGAATGAATGGACTGTTGATTTAACTCCATGCTGCTTTTAGATTGAATGGACTGTTGTTTTAACTCCATGCTGTCATTACTGAAGCTTTTTGACTACTCCCATGTCTTTTCTTTAAGGCCAGTTGAAGTTAACAAATATAGCCCATATTGCCCTTGATATAATAGACTCCTAATGGAGACAGACAGTTGAGGTGATTTCAGGTACATTGTGTTATCTATCTAACTCCCCTCTACATAAAAGAGAATGTTCACAGTTTTTGGACTATGGCCTCTGGGATGTTAACATGTTTACGCTACCAAACACACAGAAACACTCTTTATGAATCAAAAGGAATGATAAATGTATCAAATATTATTGGATTCAGTCACAGCCAATGAACATCTTCTTAAACATTGAAATGGAAAAAGATGACATGATATAGCATAGCGAAGTAGCCAACCCAAAACCTCTCTAGCAAGGAGCAGAAGAGGTGAGGCATTTAGTTTGATTTTAACATTATACTACCACCTCAGGACAGATGGCACTGCACTACAAAAGGTCATTTCATTACAAAAGGTGATTTGGAACCAGCATAGTTTGATTCCAGTGTTCTGTACTAGTTTTACCCTAGCCTGGTCCCAGATTGGTTTGTGCGCCCCTGCTTTTGAACCAGGCTATGTTTTACCCTATATGTAACCAGTCTGTAGTTTAGAGTCCTCTCCTCTTTCTCTTGGCTTTGAACCAGGGCTATAGTTCTACCCTATACTTAACCAGTCTATAGATGAGAGACATCTCATCTTCTTCTTGGCTTTGAACCAGGCTGTATTTCTACCCTATTAAGCAGTCTGTTGATAAGAGTCCTCTCCTCTTTCTCTTGGCTTTGAACCAGGCTGTAGTTCTACCCTATTAAGCAGTCTGTTGATAAGAGTCCTCTTTCTCTTGGCTTTGAACCAGGCTGTAGTTCAACTCTATTATGCAGTCTGTTGATAAGAGTCCTCTCCTCATTCTCTTGGCTTTGAACCAGGCTGTAGTTCTACCCTATTAACCAGTCTATAGATAAGAGTCCTCTCCTCTTCTCCTCCTAACAGGCTAATGTAAGTCACTGTCTCCGTCTCAAATGGCTGCCATTGGGGTGCAGCCCCAGGATTCTCCATGTAATTTGAATGTATCACACCATTTTATAATGACCTCTAATTAACTCTGATCCATTTAGGAAATTATTAGCAGAAAGGGAAACGATGGCTTCGTCCTCTAAACTAAAGAGTTGGGAGACCAGCAACTAGCTGTCCCAAGCACCAAGCAAAGCACTTTAACGTCTTTGATGTCAGTTCAACATGTCAGGGATTACACTTTTAGAACTCTTTCTAGTGAGTTCAAATGAGATGAAAGAAATGGTTGAATGACCTTTAAACTTTGAGATTGACATATAGTGGGCACCACTACTGCATCAGAGAGTAGTACATGTCCCACAATGCAGCATCAATCCTACCCATCTCTTAAACACTGATCCACAGGCCTCACAGATTAGAGTCCATCCGTCATGCTCCGGCACACGTTGCACAAGCACACTAAATGGATTTTCATCAACATTGAAGAGGGGTTCAAACACACATTGGGTAACAACGAAGAGCTTCCATTCCACTGGAGACATACATCCTGTTATACTACCAGACAGATATATATTCTGTTAAATTGCCAGACAGGAGACATACATCCTGTTATACTACCAGATATACATCCTGTTATACTACCAGACATACATACATCCTGTTATACTACCAGACATACATACATCCTGTTATACTACCAGACATACATCCTGTTATACTACCAGACATACATCCTGTTAAACTACCAGACAGATATCCTGTTATACTACCAGACATACATCCTGTTATACTACCAGACAGACATCCTGTTATACTACCAGACATACATCCTGTTATACTACCAGATAGACATCCTGTTATACTACCAGACATACATCCTGTTATACTACCAGATATACATCCTGTTATACTACCAGACATACATCCTGTTATACTACCAGACATACATATATCCTGTTATACTACCAGACACACATCCTGTTATACTACCAGACATACTACCAGACAGACATCCTGTTATACTACCAGCCATACATACATCCTGTTTTACTACCAGACATACATCCTGTTATACTACCAGACAGACATACATCCTGCTATACTACCAGACATGCATCCTGTTATACTACCAGACAGACATCCTGTTATACTACCAGACATACATCCTGTTATACTACCAGATGTACATCCTGTTATACTACCAGACATACATCCTGTTATACTGTCAGACATACATACATCCGGTTATACTACCAGACATACATCCTGTTATACTACCAGACATACATCCTGTTATACTACCAGAGAGGAGACATACATCCTGTTATACTACCAGACAGGAGACATACATCCTGTTATACTACCAGGCATACATACATCATGTTATACTACCAGACAGACATACATCCTGTTATACTACCAGACAGACATCCTTCCTGTTATACTACCAGACAGACACACTTCCTGTTATACTACCAGACAGACATACTTCCTGTTATACTACCAGAGAGACATACTTCCTGTTAAACTACCAGACAGACATCCTGTTATACTACCAGACAGACGTACATCCTGTTATACTACCAGACATACATCCTGTTATACTACCAGACATACATCCTGTTATACTACCAGACAGACATAATTCCTGTTATACTACCAGACATACATACATCCAGTTATACTACCAGAGAGACATACTTCCTGCAATACTACCAGACATACATCCGGTTATACTACCAGACATACATCCTGTTATACTACCAGACAGACATACATCCTGTTATACTACTAGACAGATATACATCCTGTTATACTACCAGACAAACATCCTGTTATACTACCAGACAAACATCCTGTTATACTACCAGACATACATCCTGTTATACTACCAGACATACATACATCCTGTTATACTACCAGACATACATCCTGTTATACTACCAGACAGAGAAACATCCTGTTATACTACCAGACAGACATCCTGTTATACTACTAGACATACATCCTGTTATACTACCAGACACACATCCTGTTATACTACCAGACAGACATACATCCTGTTATACTACCAGACATACATCCTGTTATACTACCAAACAGACGTACATCCTGTTATACTACCAGACATGCATCCTGTTATACTACCAGACATACATACATCCTGTTATACTACCAGACATACATCCTGTTATACTACCAGACATACATCCTGCTATACTACCAGACATACATCCTGTTATACTACCAGACATACATCCTGTTATACTACCAGACAGACATACATCCTGTTATACTACCAGACATACATCCTGTTATACTACCAGACATACATCATGTTATACTAGCAGACATACATCCTGTTATACTACCAGACATACATACATCCTGTTATACTACCAGACAGACATACATCCTGTTATATTACCAGACATACATCCTGTTATAATACCAGACATACATCCTGTTAAAGTACCAGACAGACATACATCCTGTTATTCTACAAGACAGACATACATCCTGTTATACTACCAGACAGACATACATCCTGTTATACTACCAGACAAACATCCTGTTATACTACCAGACATACATCCTGTTATACTACCAGACATACATCCTGTTATACTACCAGACATACATCCTGTTATACTACCAGACATATATACTGTTATACTACCAGACATACATCCTGTTATACTACCAGACATACATCCTGTTATACTACCAGACATACATACATCCTGTTATACTACCAGACAGACATCCTGTTATACTACCAGACATACATACATCCTGTTTTACTACCAGACATACATCCTGTTATACTACCAGACAGACATACATCCTGCTATACTACCAGACATACATCCTGTTATACTATCAGATATACATATATCCTGTTATACTACCAGACATACATCCTATTATACTACCAGACAAACATACATCCTTTTATACTACCATACATACATCCTGTTATTCTACCAGACATTCATCCTGTTATTCTACCAGACAGACATACATCCTGTTATACTACCAGACAGACATCCTGTTATACTACCAGACATACATCCTGTTATACTACCAGACATACATCCTGTTATACTACCAGACAGACATCCTGTTATACTACCAGATATACATCCTGTTATACTACCAGACATACATACATCCTGTTATACTACCAGACATACATACATCCTGTTATACTACCGGACATACATCCTGTTATACTACCAGACAGACATCCTGTTATACTACCAGATATACATCATGTTATACTACCAGACAGACATACATCCTGTTATACTACCAGACAGACAACCTTCATGTTATACTACCAGACAGACATACTCCTGTTATACTACCAGACAGACACACTTCCTGTTATACTACCAGACAGACATACTTCCTAGTATACTACCAGAGAGACATACTTCCTGCAATACTACCAGACATACATCCGGTTATACTACCAGACCTACATCCTGTTATACTACCAGACAGACATACATCCTGTTATACTACTAGACAGACATACATCCTGTTATACTACCAGACATACATCCTGTTATACTACCAGACATACATAATTCCTGTTATACTACCAGACATACATACATCCAGTTATACTACCAGACATACATACATAATGTTATACTACCAGACAGACATACATCCTGTTATACTACCAGACAGACATCCTTCCTGTTATACTACCAGACAGACATACTCCTGTTATACTACCAGACAGACACACTTCCTGTTATACTACCAGACAGACACACTTCCTGTTATACTACCAGACAGACATACTTCCTGTTATACTACCAGAGAGACATACTTCCTGCAATACTACCAGACATACATCCGGTTATACTACCAGACATACATCCTGTTATACTACCAGACAGACATACATCCTGTTATACTACTAGACAGACATACATCCTGTTATACTACCAGACATACATCCTGTTATACTACCAGACAAACATCCTGTTATACTACCAGACATACATCCTGTTATACTACTAGACATACATCCTGTTATACTACCAGACACACATCCTGTTATACTACCAGACAGACACACATCCTGTTATACTACCAGACATACATCCAGTTATACTACCAAACAGACGTGCATCCTGTTATACTACCAGCCATGCATCCTGTTATACTACCAGACATACATACATCCTGTTATACTACCAGACATACATCCTGTTATACTACCAGACATACATCCTGCTATACTACCAGACATACATCCTGTTATACTACCAGACATACATCCTGTTATACTACCAGACATACATCCTGTTATACTACCAGACATACATACATCCTGTTATACTACCAGACAGACATACATCCTGTTATATTACCAGACATACATCCTGTTATACTACCAGACATACATACATCCTGTTAAAGTACCAGACAGACATACATCCTGTTAGTCTACCAGACAGACATACATCCTGTTATACTACCAGACAGACATACATCCTGTTATACTACCAGACAGACATACATCCTGTTATACTACCAGACATACATCCTGTTATACTACCAGACATACATCCTGTTATACTACCAGACATACATCAAGTTATACTACCAGACATACATCCTGTTATACTACCAGACATATATACTGTTATACTACCAGACATACATCCTGTTATACTACCAGACATACATACTGTTATACTACCAGACATACATACATCCTGTTATACTACCAGACAGACATCCTGTTATACTACCAGACATACATACATCCTGTTTTACTACCAGACATACATCCTGTTATACTACCAGACAGACATACATCCTGCTATACTACCAGACATACATCCTGTTATACTATCAGATATACATATATCCTGTTATACTACCAGACATCAATCCTATTATACTACCAGACAGACATACATCCTGTTATACTACCAGACAAACATACATCCTTTTATACTACCATACATACATCCTGTTATTCTACCAGACATTCATCCTGTTATTCTACCAGACAGACATACATCCTGTTATACTACCAGACATACATCCTGTTATACTACCAGACATACGTACATCCTGTTAAAGTACCAGACAGACATACATCCTGTTAGTCTACCAGACAGACATACATCCTGTTATACTACCAGACAGACATACATCCTGTTATACTACCAGACATACATCCTGTTATACTACCAGACATACATCCTGTTATACTACCAGACATACATCAAGTTATACTACCAGACATACATCCTGTTATACTACCAGACATATATACTGTTATACTACCAGACATACATCCTGTTATACTACCAGACATACATCCTGTTATACTACCAGAGAGGAGACATACATCCTGTTATACTACCAGACAGGAGACATACATCCTGTTATACTACCAGGCATACATACATCATGTTATACTACCAGACAGACATACATCCTGTTATACTACCAGACAGACATCCTTCCTGTTATACTACCAGACAGACACACTTCCTGTTATACTACCAGACAGACATACTTCCTGTTATACTACCAGAGAGACATACTTCCTGTTAAACTACCAGACAGACATCCTGTTATACTACCAGACAGACGTACATCCTGTTATACTACCAGACATACATCCTGTTATACTACCAGACATACATCCTGTTATACTACCAGACAGACATAATTCCTGTTATACTACCAGACATACATACATCCAGTTATACTACCAGAGAGACATACTTCCTGCAATACTACCAGACATACATCCGGTTATACTACCAGACATACATCCTGTTATACTACCAGACAGACATACATCCTGTTATACTACTAGACAGATATACATCCTGTTATACTACCAGACAAACATCCTGTTATACTACCAGACAAACATCCTGTTATACTACCAGACATACATCCTGTTATACTACCAGACATACATACATCCTGTTATACTACCAGACATACATCCTGTTATACTACCAGACAGAGAAACATCCTGTTATACTACCAGACAGACATCCTGTTATACTACTAGACATACATCCTGTTATACTACCAGACACACATCCTGTTATACTACCAGACAGACATACATCCTGTTATACTACCAGACATACATCCTGTTATACTACCAAACAGACGTACATCCTGTTATACTACCAGACATGCATCCTGTTATACTACCAGACATACATACATCCTGTTATACTACCAGACATACATCCTGTTATACTACCAGACATACATCCTGCTATACTACCAGACATACATCCTGTTATACTACCAGACATACATCCTGTTATACTACCAGACATACATCCTGTTATACTACCAGACATACATACATCCTGTTATACTACCAGACAGACATACATCCTGTTATATTACCAGACATACATCATGTTATACTACCAGACATACATACATCCTGTTAAAGTACCAGACAGACATACATCCTGTTAGTCTACCAGACAGACATACATCCTGTTATACTACCAGACAGACATACATCCTGTTATACTACCAGACAGACATACATCCTGTTATACTACCAGACATACATCCTGTTATACTACCAGACATACATCCTGTTATACTACCAGACATACATCAAGTTATACTACCAGACATACATCCTGTTATACTACCAGACATATATACTGTTATACTACCAGACATACATCCTGTTATACTACCAGACATACATCCTGTTATACTACCAGACATACATACATCCTGTTATACTACCAGACAGACATCCTGTTATACTACCAGACATACATACATCCTGTTTTACTACCAGACATACATCCTGTTATACTACCAGACAGACATACATCCTGCTATACTACCAGACATACATCCTGTTATACTATCAGATATACATATATCCTGTTATACTACCAGACATACATCCTATTATACTACCAGACAGACATACATCCTGTTATACTACCAGACAAACATACATCCTTTTATACTACCATACATACATCCTGTTATTCTACCAGACATTCATCCTGTTATTCTACCAGACAGACATACATCCTGTTATACTACCAGACATACATCCTGTTATACTACCAGACATACATACATCCTGTTAAAGTACCAGACAGACATACATCCTGTTAGTCTACCAGACAGACATACATCCTGTTATACTACCAGACAGACATACATCCTGTTATACTACCAGACATACATCCTGTTATACTACCAGACATACATCCTGTTATACTACCAGACATACATCAAGTTATACTACCAGACATACATCCTGTTATACTACCAGACATATATACTGTTATACTACCAGACATACATCCTGTTATACTACCAGACATACATCCTGTTATACTACCAGACATACATACATCCTGTTATACTACAAGACAGACATCCTGTTATACTACCAGACATAAATACATCCTGTTTTACTACCAGACATACATCCTGTTATACTACCAGACAGACATACATCCTGCTATACTACCAGACATACATCCTGTTATACTATCAGATATACATATATCCTGTTATACTACCAGACATACATCCTATTATACTACCAGACAGACATACATCCTGTTATACTACCAGACAAACATACATCCTTTTATACTACCATACATACATCCTGTTATTCTACCAGACATTCATCCTGTTATTCTACCAGACAGACATACATCCTGTTATACTACCAGACATACATCCTGTTATACTACCAGACAGAGAAACATCCTGTTATACTACCAGACAGACATCCTGTTATACTACTAGACATACATCCTGTTATACTACCAGACACACATCCTGTTATACTACCAGACAGACACACATCCTGTTATACTACCAGACATACATCCAGTTATAATACCAAACAGACGTGCATCCTGTTATACTACCAGCCATGCATCCTGTTATACTACCAGACATACATACATCCTGTTATACTACCAGACATACATCCTGTTATACTACCAGACATACATCCTGCTATACTACCAGACATACATCCTGTTATACTACCAGACATACATCCTGTTATACTACCAGACATACATCCTGTTATACTACCAGACATACATACATCCTGTTATACTACCAGACAGACATACATCCTGTTATATTACCAGACATACATCCTGTTATACTACCAGACATACATACATCCTGTTAAAGTACCAGACAGACATACATCCTGTTAGTCTACCAGACAGACATACATCCTGTTATACTACCAGACAGACATACATCCTGTTATACTACCAGACATACATCCTGTTATACTACCAGACATACATCCTGTTATACTACCAGACATACATCAAGTTATACTACCAGACATACATCCTGTTATACTACCAGACATACATCCTGTTATACTACCAGACATACATACATCCTGTTATACTACCAGACATTCATCCTGTTATTCTACCAGACAGACATACATCCTGTTATACTACCAGACAGGCATCCTGTTATACTACCAGACATACATCCTGTTATACTACCAGACATACATCCTGTTATACTACCAGACAGACATCCTGTTATACTACCAGATATACATCCTGTTATACTACCAGACATACATACATCCTGTTATACTACCAGACATACATACATCCTGTTATACTACCAGACATACATCCTGTTATACTACCAGACATACATAATTCCTGTTATACTACCAGACATACATAATTCCTGTTATACTACCAGACATACATACATCCAGTTATACTACCAGACATACATACATCATGTTATACTACCAGACAGACATACATCCTTTTATACTACCAGACAGACAACCTTCCTGTTATACTACCAGACAGACATACATCCTGTTATACTACCAGACAGACACACTTCCTGTTATACTACCAGACAGACATACATCCTGTTATACTACTAGACAGACATACATCCTGTTATACAACCAGACATACATCCTGTTATACTACCAGACAAACATCCTGTTATACTACCAGACATACATCCTGTTATACTACCAGACATACATACATCCTGCTATACTACCAGACACACATCCTGTTATACTACCAGACATACATCCAGTTATACTACCAAACAGACGTGCATCCTGTTATACTACCAGCCATGCATCCTGTTATACTACCAGACATACATACATCCTGTTATACTACCAGACATACATCCTGTTATACTACCAGACATACATCCTGCTATACTACCAGACATACATCCTGTTATACTACCAGACATACATCCTGTTATACTACCAGACATACATCCTGTTATACTACCAGACATACATACATCCTGTTATACTACCAGACAGACATACATCCTGTTATATTACCAGACATACATCCTGTTATACTACCAGACATACATACATCCTGTTAAAGTACCAGACAGACATACATCCTGTTAGTCTACCAGACAGACATACATCCTGTTATACTACCAGACAGACATACATCCTGTTATACTACCAGACAGACATACATCCTGTTATACTACCAGACATACATCCTGTTATACTACCAGACATACATCCTGTTATACTACCAGACATACATCAAGTTATACTACCAGACATACATCCTGTTATACTACCAGACATATATACTGTTATACTACCAGACATACATCCTGTTATACTACCAGACATACATCCTGTTATACTACCAGACATACATACATCCTGTTATACTACCAGACAGACATCCTGTTATACTACCAGACATACATACATCCTGTTTTACTACCAGACATACATCCTGTTATACTACCAGACAGACATACATCCTGCTATACTACCAGACATACATCCTGTTATACTATCAGATATACATATATCCTGTTATACTACCAGACATACATCCTATTATACTACCAGACAGACATACATCCTGTTATACTACCAGACAAACATACATCCTTTTATACTACCATACATACATCCTGTTATTCTACCAGACATTCATCCTGTTATTCTACCAGACAGACATACATCCTGTTATACTACCAGACATACATCCTGTTATACTACCAGACATACATACATCCTGTTAAAGTACCAGACAGACATACATCCTGTTAGTCTACCAGACAGACATACATCCTGTTATACTACCAGACAGACATACATCCTGTTATACTACCAGACATACATCCTGTTATACTACCAGACATACATCCTGTTATACTACCAGACATACATCAAGTTATACTACCAGACATACATCCTGTTATACTACCAGACATATATACTGTTATACTACCAGACATACATCCTGTTATACTACCAGACATACATCCTGTTATACTACCAGACATACATACATCCTGTTATACTACCAGACAGACATCCTGTTATACTACCAGACATAAATACATCCTGTTTTACTACCAGACATACATCCTGTTGTACTACCAGACAGACATACATCCTGCTATACTACCAGACATACATCCTGTTATACTATCAGATATACATATATCCTGTTATACTACCAGACATACATCCTATTATACTACCAGACAGACATACATCCTGTTATACTACCAGACAAACATACATCCTTTTATACTACCATACATACATCCTGTTATTCTACCAGACATTCATCCTGTTATTCTACCAGACAGACATACATCCTGTTATACTACCAGACATACATCCTGTTATACTACCAGACAGAGAAACATCCTGTTATACTACCAGGCAGACATCCTGTTATACTACTAGACATACATCCTGTTATACTACCAGACACACATCCTGTTATACTACCAGACAGACACACATCCTGTTATACTACCAGACATACATCCAGTTATACTACCAAACAGACGTGCATCCTGTTATACTACCAGCCATGCATCCTGTTATACTACCAGACATACATACATCCTGTTATACTACCAGACATACATCCTGTTATACTACCAGACATACATCCTGCTATACTACCAGACATACATCCTGTTATACTACCAGACATACATCCTGTTATACTACCAGACATACATCCTGTTATACTACCAGACATACATACATCCTGTTATACTACCAGACAGACATACATCCTGTTATATTACCAGACATACATCCTGTTATACTACCAGACATACATACATCCTGTTAAAGTACCAGACAGACATACATCCTGTTAGTCTACCAGACAGACATACATCCTGTTATACTACCAGACAGACATACATCCTGTTATACTACCAGACATACATCCTGTTATACTACCAGACATACATCCTGTTATACTACCAGACATACATCAAGTTATACTACCAGACATACATCCTGTTATACTACCAGACATACATCCGTTATACTACCAGACATACATACATCCTGTTATACTACCAGACATTCATCCTGTTATTCTACCAGACAGACATACATCCTGTTATACTACCAGACAGGCATCCTGTTATACTACCAGACATACATCCTGTTATACTACCAGACATACATCCTGTTATACTACCAGACAGACATCCTGTTATACTACCAGATATACATCCTGTTATACTACCAGACATACATACATCCTGTTATACTACCAGACATACATACATCCTGTTATACTACCAGACATACATCCTGTTATACTACCAGACATACATAATTCCTGTTATACTACCAGACATACATAATTCCTGTTATACTACCAGACATACATACATCCAGTTATACTACCAGACATACATACATCATGTTATACTACCAGACAGACATACATCCTGTTATACTACCAGACAGACAACCTTCCTGTTATACTACCAGACAGACAACCTTCCTGTTATACTACCAGACATACATACATCCTGTTATACTACCAGACAGACATACATCCTGTTATACTACTAGACAGACATACATCCTGTTATACAACCAGACATACATCCTGTTATACTACCAGACAAACATCCTGTTATACTACCAGACATACATCCTGTTATACTACCAGACATACATACATCCTGTTATACTACCAGACATACATCCTGTTATACTACCAGACAGAGAAACATCCTGTTATACTACCAGATAGACATCCTGTTATACTACTAGACATACATCCTGTTATACTACCAGACATAAATCCTGTTATACTACCAGACATACATCCTGCTATACTACCAGACATACATCCTGTTATACTACCAGACATACATCCTGTTATACTACCAGACAGACATACATCCTGTTATACTACCAGACATACATCCTGTTATACTACCAGACATACATCCTGTTATACTACCAGACATACATACATCCTGTTATACTACCAGACAGACATCCTGTTATACTACCAGACATACATACATCCTGTTTTACTACCAGACATACATCCTGTTATACTACCAGACAGACATACATCCTGCTATACTACCAGACATACATCCTGTTATACTATCAGATATACATATATCCTGTTATACTACCAGACATACATCCTATTATACTACCAGACAGACATACATCCTGTTATACTACCAGACAAACATACATCCTTTTATACTACCATACATACATCCTGTTATTCTACCAGACATTCATCCTGTTATTCTACCAGACAGACATACATCCTGTTATACTACCAGACAGACATCCTGTTATACTACCAGACATACATCCTGTTATACTACCAGACATACATCCTGTTATACTACCAGACAGACATCCTGTTATACTACCAGATATACATCCTGTTATACTACCAGACATACATACATCCTGTTATACTACCAGACATACATACATCCTGTTATACTACCAGACATACATCCTGTTATACTACCAGACATACATAATTCCTGTTATACTACCAGACATACATAATTCCTGTTATACTACCAGACATACATACATCCAGTTATACTACCAGACATACATACATCATGTTATACTACCAGACAGACATACATCCTGTTATAGTACCAGACAGACAACCTTCCTGTTATACTACCAGACAGACATACTCCTGTTATACTACCAGACAGACACACTTCCTGTTATACTACCAGACAGACATACTTCCTGGTATACTACCAGAGAGACATACTTCCTGTAATACTACCAGACATACATCCGGTTATACTACCAGACTTACATCCTGTTATACTACCAGACAGACATACATCCTGTTATACTACTAGACAGACATACATCCTGTTATACAACCAGACATACATAATTCCTGTTATACTACCAGACATACATAATTCCTGTTATACTACCAGACATACATACATCCAGTTATACTACCAGACATACATACATCATGTTATACTACCAGACATACATACATCCTGTTATAGTACCAGACAGACAACCTTCCTGTTATACTACCAGACAGACATACATCCTGTTATACTACTAGACAGACATACATCCTGTTATACAACCAGACATACATAATTCCTGTTATACTACCAGACATACATAATTCCTGTTATACTACCAGACATACATACATCCAGTTATACTACCAGACATACATACATCATGTTATACTACCAGAGAGACATACTTCCTGTAATACTACCAGACATACATCCGGTTATACTACCAGACTTACATCCTGTTATACTACCAGACAGACAGACATCCTGTTATACTACCAGACATACATCCTGTTATACTACCAGACATACATCCTGTTATACTACCAGACAGACATCCTGTTATACTACCAGATATACATCCTGTTATACTACCAGACATACATACATCCTGTTATACTACCAGACATACATACATCCTGTTATACTACCAGACATACATCCTGTTATACTACCAGACATACATAATTCCTGTTATACTACCAGACATACATAATTCCTGTTATACTACCAGACATACATACATCCAGTTATACTACCAGACATACATACATCATGTTATACTACCAGACAGACATACATCCTGTTATAGTACCAGACAGACAACCTTCCTGTTATACTACCAGACAGACATACTCCTGTTATACTACCAGACAGACACACTTCCTGTTATACTACCAGACAGACATACTTCCTGGTATACTACCAGAGAGACATACTTCCTGTAATACTACCAGACATACATCCGGTTATACTACCAGACTTACATCCTGTTATACTACCAGACAGACATACATCCTGTTATACTACTAGACAGACATACATCCTGTTATACAACCAGACATACATAATTCCTGTTATACTACCAGACATACATAATTCCTGTTATACTACCAGACATACATACATCCAGTTATACTACCAGACATACATACATCATGTTATACTACCAGACAGACATACATCCTGTTATAGTACCAGACAGACAACCTTCCTGTTATACTACCAGACATACATAAATCCTGTTATACTACCAGACATACATCCTGCTATACTACCAGACATACATCCTGTTATACTACCAGACATACATCCTGTTATACTACCAGACAGACATACATCCTGTTATACTACCAGACATACATCCTGTTATACTACCAGACATACATCCTGTTATACTACCAGACATACATACATCCTGTTATACTACCAGACAGACATCCTGTTATACTACCAGACATACATACATCCTGTTTTACTACCAGACATACATCCTGTTATACTACCAGACAGACATACATCCTGCTATACTACCAGACATACATCCTGTTATACTATCAGATATACATATATCCTGTTATACTACCAGACATACATCCTATTATACTACCAGACAGACATACATCCTGTTATACTACCAGACAAACATACATCCTTTTATACTACCATACATACATCCTGTTATTCTACCAGACATTCATCCTGTTATTCTACCAGACAGACATACATCCTGTTATACTACCAGACAGACATCCTGTTATACTACCAGACATACATCCTGTTATACTACCAGACATACATCCTGTTATACTACCAGACAGACATCCTGTTATACTACCAGATATACATCCTGTTATACTACCAGACATACATACATCCTGTTATACTACCAGACATACATACATCCTGTTATACTACCAGACATACATCCTGTTATACTACCAGACATACATAATTCCTGTTATACTACCAGACATACATAATTCCTGTTATACTACCAGACATACATACATCCAGTTATACTACCAGACATACATACATCATGTTATACTACCAGACAGACATACATCCTGTTATAGTACCAGACAGACAACCTTCCTGTTATACTACCAGACAGACATACTCCTGTTATACTACCAGACAGACACACTTCCTGTTATACTACCAGACAGACATACTTCCTGGTATACTACCAGAGAGACATACTTCCTGTAATACTACCAGACATACATCCGGTTATACTACCAGACTTACATCCTGTTATACTACCAGACAGACATACATCCTGTTATACTACTAGACAGACATACATCCTGTTATACAACCAGACATACATAATTCCTGTTATACTACCAGACATACATAATTCCTGTTATACTACCAGACATACATACATCCAGTTATACTACCAGACATACATACATCATGTTATACTACCAGACAGACATACATCCTGTTATAGTACCAGACAGACAACCTTCCTGTTATACTACCAGACAGACATACTCCTGTTATACTACCAGACAGACACACTTCCTGTTATACTACCAGACAGACATACTTCCTGGTATACTACCAGAGAGACATACTTCCTGTAATACTACCAGACATACATCCGGTTATACTACCAGACTTACATCCTGTTATACTACCAGACAGACAGACATCCTGTTATACTACCAGACATACATCCTGTTATACTACCAGACATACATCCTGTTATACTACCAGACAGACATCCTGTTATACTACCAGATATACATCCTGTTATACTACCAGACATACATACATCCTGTTATACTACCAGACATACATACATCCTGTTATACTACCAGACATACATCCTGTTATACTACCAGACATACATAATTCCTGTTATACTACCAGACATACATAATTCCTGTTATACTACCAGACATACATACATCCAGTTATACTACCAGACATACATACATCATGTTATACTACCAGACAGACATACATCCTGTTATAGTACCAGACAGACAACCTTCCTGTTATACTACCAGACAGACATACTCCTGTTATACTACCAGACAGACACACTTCCTGTTATACTACCAGACAGACATACTTCCTGGTATACTACCAGAGAGACATACTTCCTGTAATACTACCAGACATACATCCGGTTATACTACCAGACTTACATCCTGTTATACTACCAGACAGACATACATCCTGTTATACTACTAGACAGACATACATCCTGTTATACAACCAGACATACATCCTGTTATACTACCAGACAAACATCTTGTTATACTACCAGACATACATCCTGTTATACTACCAGACATACATACATCCTGTTATACTACCAGACATACATCCTGTTATACTACCAGACAGAGAAACATCCTGTTATACTACCAGATAGACATCCTGTTATACTACTAGACATACATCCTGTTATACTACCAGACACACATCCTGTTATACTACCAGACAGAGAAACATCCTGTTATACTACCAGACAGACATCCTGTTATACTACTAGACATACATCCTGTTATACTACCAGACATACATACATCCTGTTATACTACCAGACATACATCCTGTTATACTACCAGACAGAGAAACATCCTGTTATACTACCAGACAGACATCCTGTTATACTACTAGACATACATCCTGTTATACTACCAGACATACATCCTGTTATACTACCAGACAGACATACATCCTGTTATACTACCAGACATATATACTGTTATACTACCAGACATACATCCTGTTATACTACCAGACATACATCCTGTTATACTACCAGACATACATACATCCTGTTATACTACCAGACAGACATCCTGTTATACTACCAGACATGTATACATCCTGTTTTACTACCAGACATACATCCTGTTATACTACCAGACAGACATACATCCTGCTATACTACCAGACATACATCCTGTTATACTATCAGATATACATATATCCTGTTATACTACCAGACATACATCCTATTATACTACCAGACAGACATACATCCTGTTATACTACCAGACAAACATACATCCTTTTATACTACCATACATACATCCAGTTATTCTACCAGACATTCATCCTGTTATTCTACCAGACAGACATCCTGTTATACTACCAGACATACATCCTGTTATACTACCAGACATACATCCTGTTATACTACCAGACATACATCCTGTTATACTACCAGACATACATCCTGTTATACTACCAGACATACATCCTGTTATACTACCAGACAGACATCCTGTTATACTACCAGATATACATCCTGTTATACTACCAGACATACATACATCCTGTTATACTACCAGACATACATACATCCTGTTATACTACCAGACATACATCCTGTTATACTACCAGACATACATCCTGTTATACTACCAGACATACATAATTCCTGTTATACTACCAGACATACATAATTCCTGTTATACTACCAGACATACATACATCCAGTTATACTACCAGACATACATACATCATGTTATACTACCAGACAGACATACATCCTGTTATAGTACCAGACAGACAACCTTCCTGTTATACTACCAGACATACATACATCATGTTATACTACCAGACAGACATACATCCTGTTATACTACCAGACAGACAACCTTCCTGTTATACTACCAGACAGACATACATCCTGTTATACTACCAGACAGACATACATCCTGTTATACTACCAGACAGACATACTTCCTGGTATACTACCAGAGAGACATACTTCCTGCAATACTACCAGACATACATCCGGTTATACTACCAGACTTACATCCTGTTATACTACCAGACAGACATACATCCTGTTATACTACCAGACATACATCAAGTTATACTACCAGACATACATACATCCTGTTATACTACCAGACATACATACATCCTGTTATACTACCAGACATACATCCTGTTATACTACCAGACATACATACATCCTGTTATACTACCAGACATACATCCTGTTATACTACCCGACAGACATCCTGTTATACTACCAGACAGACATCCTGTTATACTACCAGACAGACATACACCCTCTTCCACCCCAGAAAGACTATTATTGGATGGTTGTGGGAATAAAGGAGAAGGGTGGATCTGTGAGACAGTTAAAACAGTTTAACGAGAAGTCGGATACTTTCTTAAAATTTACGATAAACGATAAACAGCCATGGGTCTACCGATAGACAACCCTCCACCATCAGCACAGGCTAAATGGAACACTTAAATTAGGATTAAAGGGTGTACATTTCAGTGACAGAGTGAGATGGGACGGTGTGTGTGAGTGTGTGTTTTTGAGCCTTTCTCCCTCTGAAATCCCTCTCTCCCTGTCTCTCCCCAGTCTCTCCCTTGTCTCCTCCCATGTCTCTCCCCTGTCTCCTAACCTAAATAAGCCCAGTTTGACCCCCCCCCCCCCCACACACACACACACACACACACACACACACACACACACACACACACACACACACACACACACACACACACACACACAATGTTGTGTATTTCCATAACCTTCCTCTGTCAGCTGAGAACTAGCAGAGGCTATAAATATGGCCGACGGGCTGGCAACACAGCTATATATCCTGGATCAAATATACAAATGTGTTTTATGGAGGTCAACAACCAGCCGTCCGTTTCCCGGCTCAGAGCGCCGGAACATAACTTTACCTCAAGGTTATTTCCCTTGCTCGCTGTGTTAGTGAAACCTGTTTAAGGCTTGCCAAATTATTTACTCTCATTCCTGACACTATTCATGTCTCCTTTATTTCTGGGAGAGAGAGAGAGGGGGAGGAAATGTCTAGCTACCATCACCTCTCTTTCTCTCTCTCTCTCTCTCTCTCTCTCTCTCTCTCTCTCGCTGTCTCTCTCTCTCTCTCTCTCTCTCTTGCTGTCTCTGTCTCTCTCTCTCTCTGACCCCCTCTCTCTCTCTCTGTCTCTCTCTCTTTCTTCCCCTCTGTTCCTCTCTTCCTCTGTCCAACTGTTTGCTTCTGTAGCGGGAATGTAATCTGACAGAGTGATGCTTCCTTTAAGACTGGGCCTGTGTGTGTGTGTGTGTGTGTGTGTGTGTGTGTGTGTGTGTGTGTGTGTGTGTGTGTGTGTGTGTGTGTGTGTGTGTGTGTGTGTGTGTGTGTGTGTGTGTGTGTGTGTGTGTGTGTGTGTGTGTGTGTGTGTGTGTGTGTGTGTGTGCTGCGTGTTCCTGTTAGATTGACGTTATTGATCCGGATGGATGTACGCAATTCAAACCAAGATGTAACTTTTTATCTTTCTGTTTAGCATGTGGAGACAAGGGACACAAGGTTTTATTTTTCTATTCTTTTGATGAAATACTGTTTCCCAATGAAAAGCCTCTCCAATGTTACTGCCGGGCCTTGACAAGAGGAATGCCATTATCTGTGAGTTACAGAGGAGAGAGAGGCTGTGGTGTGACTGTGGGTCTATAGAGGAGCAGAACACACCAAGACAGTGTCCCAAATGGCACCCCATTCCCTATTTAGGGCACTACTTTTGACCAGGGCCTATAGGGTTGGTAGTGCACTACTTTTGACCAGCGCCTATGGAATGAAAAGGGGGCAATTTGGGACACAAACCCATAACGCTCAACCCCGCAAAAACACTTGAGCCTATTGAGACTAAACAATACTTCGAATATTAAGGGGAACATAGACCTGCTGTGGTTGACCAGTCTTAATACTAGAATATTAGACCTGCTGTGGGTGACCAGTCTTAATACCAGAATATTAGACTTGCTGTGGGTGGCCAGTCTTAATACCAGAATATTAGACTTGCTGTGGGTGACCAGTCTTAATACCAGAATATTAGACCTGCTGTGTGGTGACCAGCCTTAATACCAGAATATTAGACCTGCTGTGTGGTGACCAGTCTTAATACCAGAATATTAGACCTGCTGTGTGGTGACCAGCCTTAATACCAGAATATTAGACCTGCTGTGTGGTGACCAGTCTTAATACCAGAATATTAGACCTGCTGTGTGGTGACCAGTCTTAATACCAGAATATTAGACCTGCTGTGTGGTGACCCGTCTTAATACCAGAATATTAGACCTGCTGTGGTTGACAAGCCTTAACACCAGAATATTAGACCTGCTGTGGTTGACCAGTCTTAATACCAGAATATTAGACCTGCTGTGTGGTGAACAGTCTTAATACCAGAATATTAGACCTGCTGTGTGGTGACCAGTCTTAATACCAGAATATTAGACCTGCTGTGGGTGACCAGTCTTAATACCAGAATATTAGACCTACTGTGGGTGACCAGCCTTAATACCAGAATATTAGACCTGCTGTGGGTGACCAGCCGTAATACCAGAATATTAGACCTGCTGTGGTTGACAAGCCTTAACACCAGAATATTAGACCTGCTGTGGGTGACCAGTCTTAATACCAGAATATTAGACCTGCTGTGGGTGACCAGTCTTAATACCAGAATATTAGACCTGCTGTGGTTGACCAGCCTTAATACCAGAATATGAGACCTACTGTGGGTGACCAGTCTTAATACCAGAATATTAGACCTGCTGTGGGTGACAAGCCTTAACACCAGAATATTAGACCTGCTGTGGGTGACCAGTCTTAATACTAGAATATTAGACCTGCTGTGGGTGACCAGTCTTAATACCAGAATATTAGACTTGTTGTGGGTGACCAGTCTTAATACCAGAATATTAGACTTGCTGTGGGTGACCAGTCTTAATACCAAATATTAGACCTACTGTGGTTGACCAGCCTTAATACCAGAATATTACACCTGCTGTGGTTGACCAGCCTTAATACCAGAATATTAGACCTGCTGTGTGGTGACCAGCCTTAATACCAGAATATTAGACCTGCTGTGGTTGACCAGCCTTAATACCAAATATTAGACCTACTGTGGTTGACCAGTCTTAATACCAGAATATTAGACCTGCTGTGGTTGACCAGCCTTAATACCAGAATATTAGACCTGCTGTGTGGTGACGAGTCTTAATACCAGAATATTAGACCTGCTGTAGTTGACCAGTCTTAATACCAGAATATTAGACCTGCTGTGGTTGACCAGTCTTAATACCAGAATATTAGACCTGCTGTGGGTGACCAGCCTTAATACCAGAATATTAGACCTGCTGTGGTTGACCAGTCTTAATACCAGAATATTAGACCTGCTGTGTGGTGACAAGCCTTAATACCAGAATATTAGACCTGCTGGGGGTGACCAGTCTTAATACCAGAATATTAGACCTGCTTGGGGTGACCAGTCTTAATACCAGAATATTAGACCTGCTGGGGGTGACCAGTCTTAATACCAGAATATTAGACCTGCTGGGGGTGACCAGTCTTAATACAAGAATATTAGACCTGCTGTGGTTGACCAGTCTTAATACCAGAATATTAGACCTACTGTGGGTGACCAGCCTTAATACCAGAATATTAGACCTGCTGTGGGTGACCAGCCGTAATACCAGAATATTAGACCTGCTGTGGTTGACAAGCCTTAACACCAGAATATTAGACCTGCTGTGGGTGACCAGCCGTAATACCAGAATATTAGACCTGCTGTGGGTGACCAGTCTTAATACCAGAATATTAGACCTGCTGTGGTTGACCAGCCTTAATACCAGTATATGAGACCTACTGTGGGTGACCAGTCTTAATACCAGAATATTAGACCTGCTGTGGGTGACAAGCCTTAACACCAGAATATTAGACCTGCTGTGGGTGACCAGTCTTAATACTAGAATATTAGACCTGCTGTGGGTGACCAGTCTTAATACCAGAATATTAGACTTGCTGTGGGTGACCAGTCTTAATACCAGAATATTAGACTTGCTGTGGGTGACCAGTCTTAATACCAAATATTAGACCTACTGTGGTTGACCAGCCTTAATACCAGAATATTACACCTGCTGTGGTTGACCAGCCTTAATACCAGAATATTAGACCTGCTGTGTGGTGACCAGCCTTAATACCAGAATATTAGACCTGCTGTGGTTGACCAGCCTTAATACCAAATATTAGACCTACTGTGGTTGACCAGTCTTAATACCAGAATATTAGACCTGCTGTGGTTGACCAGCCTTAAAACCAGAATATTAGACCTGCTGTGTGTGACCAGTCTTAATACCAGAATATTAATATTGATCTACAAGGCTATTGATAATCATCTACAAGGCTATTGATAATGATCTACAAGGCTTTTGATAATTATCTACAAGGCTATTCATAATTATCTACAAGGCTGTTGATAATGATCTACACGGCTATTGATAATTATCTACAAGGCTATATCTACAAGGCTATTGATAATGATCTACAAGGTTATTCATAATAATCTACAAGGTTTTTCATAATTATCTACAAGGCTATTGATAATGATCTACAAGGATATTCATAATGATCTACAAGGCTATTCATAATTATCTAGAAGGCTGTTCATATTGATCTACTACGCGATTGATAATGATCTGCAAGGCTATTGATAATGATCTACTAGGCTTTTGATAATGATCTACTAGGCTATCCATAATTATCTACATGGCTATTGACATTGATCTACAAGGCTGTTGATATTGATCTACAAGGCTATTGATAATGATCTACAAGGCTTTTCACAATGTTCTACAAGGCTATTCATAATTTTTTACAAGGCTATTGATTTTGATCTACAAGGCTATTGATATTGATCTACAATGCTATTGATATTGATCTACAAGTCTATTCATATTGATCTACAAGCCTAAACTGATCCTAGATCAGCATTCGTACTCTGAAACATTTTCTGAATGCAAATGCCAGACCAAGTTAGAGGTGTTCATTTATTAACCTGATCAGAAATCCCTCATCGCACAGAAACATTTTCATTCATTTATGATTGCATTTATGATAATAATTAGCATACTAATTCCACAGACAGAATTTGGAGGGTGAAGCAGACATGGTTTTAAATGATTCATAGAAATCTACAATTATGAGGTGAAGTAGATGAGGTTTAAAGTTTATGCAACAGCTGTTTTTAACCTTCCAAAGAGCAAGCTGTCACACTATTACAGAGACAGACAGGGAGGAGGAGTGATCGAGAAAGAGAGACAGCGCTAGAGAGATGGAGGGAGAGCGAGAGAGAGCGAGAGAGAAAGAGGGGGAGAGAGAGAAGGGAGAGAGAGAAAGAGGGAGAGAGAGAAGGGAGAGATGAGAGAGAGAAAGAGGGGGAGAGAGATGGAGAGAGAGAAAGAGGGGGGAGAGAGAGAGAGAGCTAGAGAGATGAGAGAGAGTGAGAAAGAGAAGGGAGAGATGGAGAGAGAGAAAGAGAAAGAGAAAGAGGGAGAAACGGAGGGGAGAGAGAGTACATAATATAGTGTGCAGTATGTTTGACCAAGGCCATTCACCATTTAGTAGATTAGAAAATTATCTCTCTATGGGGTAAATTTGGACACATTGTCGTGATCACAACATAGACACGTAGTCTAACAGCAGGGGATGAGCATAGAGAAAAATATGTATTCACACAAGCTATTATGCTGTATGTATTTGTCTGTTAATTTCTCAACACAGAACAGTAAACCAAGCCATCTGTCTCGCTGTGACAGTGATTCATTGGATGTGTGTGGGACAGCTAGTATGTGAGAAAACATGTGGGCCAACTCTAATCTGTATCAATCAATTCCCCCTTTCCAGTTTTCATTGCCCAGTCCATAAACTTACTGTACATACCAGCTAAATGATCTGTTCTATTGTGAGAGAAAGATAGCAAAAGAGAGAGACAGAGAGAGAGAGACAGAGAGTGAGAGTGACAGAGAGAGTGACAGAGAGAGACAGAGAGAGAGAGAGACAGAGAGAGAGAGACAGAGAGAGAGAGAGACAGAGAGAGAGACAGAGAGAGACAGAGAGAGAGAGAGAGAGAGAGAGACAGAGAGAGAGAGAGAGAGAGACAGAGACAGAGGGAGAGACAGCGCGACAGTGGGAGAGACAGAGAGAGATAGAGAGACAGAGAGACACAGACAGAGACAGAGACAGGGTGAGCTGCAAGAGAGACTCATTGCTGTATTTGTAAACAGAGAGAAACATTGCTGTATTTGAAGACAGAGAGACTCATTGCTGTATTTGAAGACAGAGAGACTCATTGCTGTATTTGTAGACAGAGAGACTCATTGCTGTATTTGTAGACAGAGAGAAACATTGCTGTATTTGTAGACAGAGAGACTCATTGCTGTATTTGTAGACAGAGAGACTCATTGCTGTATTTGAAGACAGAGAGACTCATTGCTGTATTTGTAGACAGAGAGAAACATTGCTGTATTTGTAGACAGAGAGACTCATTGCTGTATTTGTAGACAGAGCTGCCTGGTGCACAGTGTGTTGGTCCCAGTGGTATCCTGTCATTTGGAGCGAGACACCTGACCCTTCCCTCCTCCGGAAGCCCTGCAGATTGCTGTGCACTTTACTGGAAGTAAATCACAGTGAACGTGCTTGTCTGTTCTGTTGGCCTTTAACAAGGTCTGTGTGGCTGCAGTCAGCTGGCTGTAAACCTCTGCTAGGAACATGATTTAGTCTCAGAGAAGCACTTAAGATATTGTGTGAAAGGACAGATGTCACCCACAGCTCTCCTACTGTAGGTGGTGTGGAAGTAGGCCATGGTGATCCACAGAGACACACACACACAGAGACACAGTACACACGCACAGTACACACACACACACATATGCAACACATATAATTGTACTTAAGGTAAACATTCAGAAAAAAAATTCATGACATCTTTCAAATGTATTCTAAAATAAAAAGGATTTGTCCCTTATATAAAAAAAACATCCAGATTCCTATTCAGGCTTGGAGGGATGCTTGATCCTGTCATAACTCTCCTGTGACGATCTGAAGGATCAGGTTACAGTGGGTCCGCTCTATAGCTCTCTCTCTCGTGGGGGGGGGGGGGTCAGCTGTTTTATGGTGGTCGTAAAATACGCTGCCTCTATGCTCTGTAGTGTTCGAGACTGGAATGTAAACTGTGGAGCACAGAGAGCCACCTGGACAATCAAAAGGTTGAATAATTAAACAATATTTCTATTTTTGAGAATGTGGGAATGGTCCGTGGGTATTTAAAGGACAATCCTGTCAAAGATGTTTCATTTGGTGACCTCATGAAAGACCCACATTACTGTAGCTCTGTTTGTGTACACTTCTCAATAATCAGATTTACATCTAGATGTTGGATACAATTAATGAGTAAATATGAAACTATTTGTGAACAGATGTAAAGTGATGTTAGCTTTCTAAATGAGAATTGTTCTTTATATAAAGGTTTTTACCAAGTCAGTGCCCACGTGAGCATAGACTTGGTCATCGTCATGGAACGCCCCCTTCTTCCACAGAGTATAAAACCCACTTCCTAAAAAATATACATTAAGTCAGAGAACGCCAGGACGGAGTCCCCACGTTGGAATGGCTACAATTCTATAGACCATTAGACCAGACAGCGTGCAGCGGTGGCAACACGGCTGACAAATGGTTTAAAACTACAAGAGCAGAAAAGCATGGAGCGGTAGCTGCACGTGAAATGGTTAAGAACTACGGAGACCATACAGCGTGTGCATTGACAACATGGCTAGAAATGGTTGAACTCTAAAACGTTGCCACAGAAGGAGCAAAATCTTGGACGAGGCCTTTTCAGTCTGCAGCTGGAAATGTACATAGCCTAGGACGAAGAACACAGACAACCGCTGCAACCAGAGACTTTTCTGTCGACTCTCTCCATCAGATGGACCGGCGACCACAGAGAGAGACAAATATGTAAATCGCAATTATGTAAATCGCAATTTCTTTTCGAATGAGCGGTTGTTGATATTCAAAGTATTAGCAATTTCTATGAGTGTAGTTATCAGTTATGCGTCTTCTGCTCTTGAGCTGTCCCCACCCCCTTTCCTTTGACTACCAAGCCGTCATATCGGTTTTGTCCAATAGGGACTTTTTCTTTGTATCATGTCTGGTGTCGTTCCATGTATGAACTATTTGTGTGTTTTTTCATGTATTTCTGTGATTAAATAAATAATTAAACCAATTTGTATATTGCTGATTCATGATCTAGGCTAGGGTTCGTGCAGATAGCCAAGGGCTTGCGACGTTCAGTAATGAAACTGATGAGGTAAAATTCATTAATAAGCGACTGTTTTGATAAGATATGAAAATATCTGAAGAGTTATATTCGGGAAACAGAAACTCTGCAAACAACATATTCCCGTGATGCCTCGACTTCCTTGTTAATTAAAGTCACATGATTAGTTTAATTGCGTAATTCAAGTACACATAGAGAATTGAAGATACAGTCTTCACATTTAATGATACTCAACGACACGACAATCCTAATGACATATCTGTTGTCGTTCTTTATGGACAGGCTTGATCCTAATGACATATCTGTTGTCGTTCTTTATGGACAGGCTTGATCCTAATGACATATCTGTTGTCGTTCTTTATGGACAGGCTTGATCCTAATGACATATCTGTTGTCATTCTTTATGGACAGGCTTAATCCTAATGGCATATCTGGTGTCGTTCTTTATGGACAGACTTGATCCCAATGGCATATCTGGTGTCGTTCTTTATGGACAGGCTTGATCCTAATGGCATATCTGGTGTCGTTCTTTATGGACAGACTTGATCCTAATGGCATATCTGGTGTCTTCTTTATGGACAGACTTGATCCTAATGGCATATCTGGTGTCGTTCTTTATGGACAGGCTTGATCCTAATGGCATATCTGGTGTCGTTCTTTATGGACAGACTTGATCCTAATGACATATCTGGTGTCATTCTTTATGGACAGACTTGATCCTAATGACATATCTGGTGTTGTTCTTTATGGACAGGCTTGATCCTAATGAAATATCTGGTGTTGTTCTTTATGGACAGGCTTGATCCTAATGACATATCTGGTGTTGTTCTTTATGGACAGGCTTGATCCTAATGACATATCTGTTGTTCTTTATTGACAGGCTTGAACCTAATGGCATATCTGGTGTCGTTCTTTATGGACAGACTTGATCCTAATGACATATCTGGTGTTGTTCTTTATGGACAGACTTGATCCTAATGAAATATCTGTCGTTCTTTATGGACAGGCTTGATCCTAATGACATATCTGGTGTCATTCTTTATGGACAGGCTTGATCCTAATGACATATCTGGTGTTGTTCTTTATGGACAGGCTTGATCCTAATGACATATCTGGTGTTGTTCTTTATGGACAGGCTTGATCCTAATGACATATCTGTTGTTCTTTATTGACAGGCTTGATCCTAATGACATATCTGGTGTCGTTCTTTATGGACAGGCTTGATACTAATGGCATATCTGGTGTCGTTCTTTATGGACAGACTTGATCCTAATGACATATCTGGTGTTGTTCTTTATGGACAGACTTGATCCTAATGACATATCTGGTGTTGTTCTTTGTGGACCGACTTGATCCTAATGGCATATCTGGTGTTGTTCTTTATGGACAGGCTTGATCCTAATGGCATATCTGTTGTCGTTCTTTATGGACAGGCTTGATCCTAATGGCATATCTGTTGTCGTTCTTTATGGACAGGCTTGATACTAATGACATATCTGTTTTTCTTTATGGACAGCGAGTATTTCACCACCTTGATGCTACTGAAATATCTGTTGTTCTTTATGGACAGCGGGTATTTCACCACCTTGATACTAATGAAATATCTGTTGTTCTTTATGGAACAGTGGGAATTTCACCATCTTGATGCTAATGAAATATCCGTTGTTCTTTATAGACAGCGGGTATTTCACCACCTTGATGCTACTGAAATATCTGTTGTTCTTTATAGACAGCGGGTATTTCACCACCTTGATGCTACTGAAATATCTGTTGTTCTTTATAGACAGCGGGTATTTCACCACCTTGATGCTACTGAAATATCTGTTGTTCGTTATAGACAGCGGGTATTTCACCACCTTGATGCTAATGAAATATCTGTTGTTCTTTATAGACAGCGGGTATTTCACCACCTTGATACTAGTGAAATATCTGTTTTTCTTTATGGACAGCGGGAATTTCACCACCTTGATGCTACTGAAATATCTGTTGTTCTTTATAGACAGTGGGTATTTCACCATCGGAGTAGACACCAGCTGCTCTCTCCCTTCCAGATTAAAAGGTGTGTCTGCATCAAAATGAGAGAGAGAGAGTTCACTTGAAAGTTGCAGAGGGTTTAGAAAGTGGAAATGTGTGGGTTGGGAACCGTATCGACCAGTCACTCCCTTCTCCTCCTCTCTGTCCTGCATTCTGAACATCCCCTGTATCCCAAATTACACCATATATTCCCCTGTAATACACTATTTCTGACCAGGGCCCATATATGGAGGAATAGGGTACCATTTGGGATGTCCCTCTGAGTTCTAGGAGATGATCACAGCCTTGTCTTGCCCTCCCCTCTGGCTATACAGGACTCTGCTCTGCTTTCTGCAGAATAATGAAACAACTGGAACCTGAGACTACATATATATATTCCTTTAGAAGATCTGAGCCTGTATTCAGAAAGCCTTCTTAGAGTAGGAATGCTGATCTAGGATCAGTTTTTGTCCTTTTAGAATATAATGAACGGACAGCGGAGGATCTGGTCCTAGATCAGCGTGCTTTATGAATATGGGTCCTGGACAAGACCCACTGGTTTATTTAACCAGATTGTCTCAGCTAGGGGCAGTACAACCTCTTATGTAATGGGGAAACACTGGGATGTTCAGGATTGTATGTAAATGGGGAAACACTGGGTTGTTCAGGATTGTATGTAATGGGGAAACACTGGGATGTACAGGATTGTATGTAAATGGGGAAACACTGGGTTGTTCAGGATTGTTTGTAATGGGGAAACACTGGGATGTACAGGATTGTATGTAATGGCGAAACACTGGGTTGTTCAGGATTGTATGTAATGGGGAAACACTGGGATGTACAGGATTGTATGTAATGGGGAAACACTGGGTTGTTCAGGATTGTTTGTAATGGGGAAACACTGGGATGTACAGAATTGTTTGTAATGGGGAAACACCGGGATGTTCAGGATTGTTTGTAATGGGGAAACACTGGGTTGTTCAGGATTGTATGTAATGGGGAAACACCGGGATGTACAGGATTGTTTGTAATGGGGAAACACTGGGATGTACAGGATTGTTTGTAATGGGGAAACACTGGGATGTACAGGATTGTTTGTAATGGGGAAACACTGGGTTGATCAGGGTTGTATGTAATGGGGAAACACTGGGTTGTTCAGGATTGTATGTAATGGGGAAACACTGGGTTGTTCAGGATTGTATGTAATGGGGAAACACTGGGATGTACAGGATTGTATGTAATGGGGAAACACTGGGTTGATCAGGAATGTTACCCTCTAACATGGAGGTCCACTCTAACGTAATACTGCTTTCCTTCCTGCCTCTGTTCCAATGTGGTCTTCCTTTCCAGCCCATCCAATCAGTCCCTCTCTCTCAGGGCCTCATCATCCCTGATTGGTTGATATGGATCTCTACTGTAGGAAGAGGCTTATCAGAGCTGGGTATAATTGGCCTCAGGTGTACACTCAGTGTTAGTCACAGGGTTGGACAGAGTGAATTTCTACTGGAGCTTTCACTGTCATTAACATCAGTCTCAATGGCTTTTTGTCCTCTGTGAGTTGCCGTAGATTAGAAGTTACATCAATGCTGTATTGGTTTAAGCTGGACCAGTCGACACTTAGGAGATGGAGAGGTGTTGTCAGTTGGGTTTCTGTCTATACAGAAAGAGCTTACAGACTGTTCACAGATTCGGAAGAAAATCAAATCAAATTATATTATATTATATTGTCACATGCTCCGAATACAACAGGTGTAGACCTTAACGTGAAATGCTGACTTACAAGCCCTTAACCAACAATGTAGTTCAAGAAATAGAGTTAATAAGAAAATATTGACTAAATAAATGAAAGTAAAAAAAATATATAGAATATAACACTGGGTAGACAGGAGTCTGCACTCTGCAGAATAATGAAACTCTTCAGGCTCCATTGTTAGACCTGAAGACACCTCAACAAACCACAACGATGCTTCCTGACAATAGAAGTAACCATTTGATCTATATTATATCTACGTCTGGATACATTGTGAACACAGCAGCATCTTGGGAATACATCAGCTCTACCGTATATGTATGCAGAACAGAACACTCCAATACCATGATTACATTGCATTACATTTAAATGCCACTGAACAGCCAATTATATTATATTATAAAATATAACCGTTTCACCAAAGTAACATTAAGATTTTACACTAGAATAAAGTCAGGTATTAAAGCTCAGACAGAGACTACATCCTAAATGGAACCCTATTCCCTATTCTGGTCAAAGTAGTGAACTATATAGGGAATAGGGTGCCATAAGGCTCTGGTCTAAAGTAGTGCACTATACAGGGAATAGGGTGCTATTTAGGACTCAAGCCAGAGTGTTGCGTGCTTAACCACGTCAATTCTGAAAATACTTCTCTGAGTTGTGGGATACTCCACTGAACCACGACCCTGGCAGGCGGTAGGCAGGAGGCAGGCGGAAGGCAGGAGGCAGGCGGTAGGCAGGAGGCGGCGGTAGAGCGGTAACGTGGCTCCATGCTGTAGCGTAGCGGCGCCAGGTGTGGTGAAATCCCAGCGGGGGGATATAGGTGCGTTTTCCTGTCTCTGATGCTCTACTCTTCCACGTCGATGAGATCCCTCAAATATCTGACAGGTAACATATGAGTGGAAGAGAATGATTATCGCCTTGAGAGGAGAATAACTACAAGTTGCTGAGATTGAGAATTGGAGAAGAGGAGGTAAGACAACGGAATCCATCAGGCTTTTGTGGCAAGGATACAAACATTTTATTCATCTAAATGACAGTTCATGAAGACAGGTATTTTCTTACAATCCATTTTTAGATGAGAAATAGTAAAGGAAATGTAGAAAAGTTTGGAAACAACAGGTTATATCATGTAACTTAGCATCAGTGAGCTGTTTTAATACAGAGAAAGACAATAGCAGCTGTTGCAACAACAGGAGTCACTGTAGAGAAAGACACGATGTCTAGTCCTATTTAATGAACTACACAGTCCATCCAAACAGAGAGGACAATCTCAATGGGACTTCCCTGTTCAATAAAGGGTACATAAGGATGTTCATGTTGTTGTTTGTACAGCGCTTTTCTTCATCTGGTTTTAATCTATAGTTACTATCCCATGAATGGCCAAGGTGACATGTAGATGTAATCATGTATTTAAATTGTTTTGTTATATATGTATATACACACACACACATACATACATATACACACACATACATACACACACACACACACACACACACACACACACACACACACACACATTTATTTTAGAATATACCTTTATTATTTTGCATAAACCCAACCACCCCTCCCCCATTTGAAGTAAACTAATAAACAATAACACTCAGGCCTTCAGACCTTCAGTTTATACATATTATACACATTTTACACACACAATCTATTTTACAATAGTTATATTTTGTCTGTTTTTAGTCCTTCCTCTATTTCTGATGTCCATCCAGTTTGATTTCTATTTGTAACTGTGCTATTTTACAAAATGTATAAACCTATATACATTTTACAGACCCCGTATGTTTTACATTGGTTATCTTGTTGTTATTAGTCCCACCCTTCAGCTCCATTCAACCCCTCCCATCTATCTCTTAACACCATCCATTTCGGATTTCTATTTGCCATATATTTTTCAACTGTGCTGTGATGCTTCACAAAAGTACTGAACCTTTCTATTCTCATAGCTTCTACAGATTGTAAATGAAAGAAAAACATTTTTGCTAAAATAAGAATTATATTATTGATTGATTGACTATGACTTTTCAAATCACCCAGTATTGCTATCTGCAGTGTTAGTTCTGGGTAAATGTTGCAATTCTTTAGCCATTCCTGGACCTGTGACCAAAAACGAGCTACAAATGGACAGTACCAAAATAACTGATCTAATGACTCTACCTCCTCACAGCAAAATCTGCAGAGCTGGGAAGATTGTATCTCCCATATATATAACATTTTATTGGTTGCAAGAATTTTGTATAATAATTTAAATAGAAAAATTTGAAGATTTGAATCGGGTGTTGTTTTGTGTGTCAATTCCTAAAAACCATGTGCTATGGAATCTATTTTGCAATCTATGTGGCACAGCTGTCAATCTATATGGCACAGCTGTCAATTTTTGGGTCCTTAAATGAAATTGGTATATGTTTTTATTCATAACAATTTTCTTTAACCATTTACGGTCTTTAATGCAGGGTCGACAGACAAGTTCCTTACTTTTTCCTCCTTCTACTCCTTCTACTTCTCCATTTTTGTGGTAATGCTGCAATTAGTTGGTTGTAATTTTGTGTAGAGCAGACATTTCCATATGTCTGTGTTAGCTGCATGTGTGACATCACTCCACCAGTCCTATTTATGATATCATTCATATTCTTGTGTTTACAGTATGGAGATTTAGGAGCATAATTTTACCAGTATTGTCACAGCAAAAATAATCCTGCAGAAACAGGATTTGAAGGCTTATTCCATAATGTTTCTTGATTGGTGGTTAGGCTATTAGCTTGCCAGAAGTAGGCTACATGAAAAGTGCCATACTGTTAACCTCTCTAGGGGAGGTGGGACGAAATCATCCCACACTATTCAACAGCCAGTGAAAAATCACAGCACCAAATTTAAAACCATAAAATGTCATAATTCAAAGTTCTCAAACATAGGACTATTTTACACCATTTTATAGATACACTTCTCCTGAATCGAACCACGTTGTCCGATTTCAAAAAGGCTTTACAGCGAAAGCAAAACATTAGATTATGTTAGGAGAGTACATAGACACAAATAATCACACAGCCATTTTCCAAGCAAGCATATATATCACATAAACCCAAACCACAGCTAAATGCAGCACTAACCTTTGATGATCTTCACCAGATGACACTCCTAGGACATTATGTTATACAATACATGCATGTTTTGTTCAATCAAGTTCATATTTATATCAAAAACCAGCTTTTTACATTAGCATGTGATGTTCAGAACTAGCATACCCACCGAAAACTTCCAGTGAATTTACTAAATTACTCATGACAAACGTTGACAAAATACGTAACAATTATTTTAAGAATTATAGATACAGAACTCCTTTATGCAATCTCTATGTTTTCGGCAAAAGCACATTTTGCAATATTCTGAGTACATAGCTCAGCCATCACGGCTAGCTATTTTGACATCCGCCAACTTCGGGGTCACCTAAACTCAGAATTACTATTAGAAAAATTGGATTACCTTTGCTGTTCTTCGTCAGAATGCACTCCCAGGACTTCTACTTCAACAACAAATGTTGTTTTGGTTCCAAATAATCCATAGTTATATCCAAATACCTCCGTTTTGTTCGTGCGTTCAGGTCACTATCCGAAGGGTAACGCGCGAGCGCATTTCGTGACAAAAAATGTCAAAATATTCCATTACCGTACTTAGAAGCATGTCAAACGCTGTTTAAAATCAATTTTTATACTATTTTTCTCGTAAAATAGCAATAATATTCCAACCGGGCAATGTTGTATTCATTCAAAGACTGAAAGAACAAAATGGAGAAGTCTCGTGAACGTGCACCTCCAGTCTCACTGTCCCCAGGCTGACCACTTACAAACTCTGCTCCTATACTTTGCACAGAGACAGCAGACACCCCCTTCCACTTTCTGGCAGCTTTAGAGAGCCAATGGAAGCCTTAGAAAGTGTCACGTTACAGCACAGATGCTGTAATGTTGATAGAGATGCAACAGAAGGACAACAAATTGTCAGACAGGGCATTTCCTGTATGGAATCTTCTCAGGTTTTGGCATGCCATATGAGTTCTGTTATATTCACAGACACCATTCAAACAGTTTTAGAAACTTTACAGTGTTTTCTCTCCAAATCTACTAATTATATGCATATTCTAGTTTCTGGGCAGGAGTAGTAACCTGATTAAATCGGGTACGTTTTTTATCCGGCCGTGAAAATACTGCCCCCTATCCCAAAGAAGTTAACATAACTGTGTGTTCGTGTGGGTTTTCAGTGAGTTTCTATACATCATGAAGCTCATTAGCATTTCATGCGGTGCAGGAAAATTCTCAGCAACAAAGGAGTGATCCTCCACCTGTATGACAAAGACCTCAATCAGTCTTTGAAGCCTCTTTGTACAATCGAGACAGAGGGATAAAACAAGAGAGAGAACAGAAAGAGAGAGAGAACTGAAAGAGAGAGAGAACAGAAAGAGAGAGAGAGAACAGAAAGAGAGAGAGAGAACAGAAAGAGAGAGAGAGAACAGAAAGAGAGAGAGAGCAGAGCGAGAGAGAGAGCAGAGCGAGAGAGAGAGCAGAAAGAGTAAACTGAAAGAGAGTGGTACCTCATCTACAAATGTGCATCCCAAATAACACCTTCCTCCTTAATCAGGAGAATAATTTGGACCAGGGTTCATAGAGCTCTGGTCCAAGGCTTAGTGGTTAGAGTGTTGGGCCAGTAACCGAAAGGTTGCTAGATGGAATCCCTGAGCTGACAAGGTAAAAATCTGTCGTTCTGCTCCTGAACAAGGCAGTTAACCCACTGTTCCCCGGTAGGCCGTCATTGTAAATAATAATTTGTTCTTAACTGACTTGCCGAGTTAAATAATAAAATAAATAGGGCGCTGTTTAGGACACAGTCTAGATCTCCTCTCTTTTGTAACAATGACGAAGCAGAGACAGAGATAGCTGCTAGCATTTCTGTCTGAGAGGACTGAGCCTCTCTCTGCTTCCCACTGAGCTCTAATATAATCTGTAGCAGACAGATCCAACACACAGACATTTATTACAGTTAGGGCAGGACTTTTCATACATGATGTTAATTCACTACTGTGATCCATAGCTGCGTTCAGTACTGCTAAACTACTTCTGCTAAAGCCCCTGTAGATGACAGATCATCATTTAAATCAGACTGAGACAGATAAAGACGTGTTATTATTATTTTTTACATATGGAGGAGTAGTAATCTGGGCTTTCTCTGTGACATTGTCTGAGTCCTGAATGGCACCCTATTGACCTGGGCCTATGGGACTGGTCATAAGTAATGCACTGTATAGGGAACAGGGTGCCACTAGGGACACAGCCACTCTGAATATGCCACGTCCTTGTCTGTGCTGTGCTTCTCCGATAGCCTTGGTGAGGATTTCAACTTCATCTCTGAGCCAGTTTCATTGAGATAAGAAATGAAATGGTTCTCCACAGAGGCCTTTCATGTTAATGACATGGAATACTGGAAGCACTTTGGCTTGAGTGACATGCAGAGTGAGCACACACCCGCGCGCGCACACACACACACACACACACACACACACACACACACACACACACACACACACACACACACACACACACACACACACAGTCACATAATCACACACACACACACACACACACACACACACAGTCACATAATCACACACACACACACACACACACACACACACACACACACACACACACACACACACACACACACACACACACACACACACACACACTCCCCACCAGCCGTCTTTCTTTCATGCACTTTAAGCACATTCAGCACCAACAGCAGGAGTCAGAAATGGGACAGACCAGAACAGACAGACAGAACAGACCAGACAGACAGACCAGACAAGAGCTATGGTATTGAAATCCTATTATGCTCAACCCATCTTCAATTAATCCAAAATAAAAAGTGATTGTGAAGGATTAGATTATGCATAAATGAAATCAATAATTCGGCCGTACAGCCTGATGATTCAACACTGAGCAGGGGTCCTCCCTGTGTCCCTTTGATCAATCACTACACAAGGCTGTTCTCAACATCACGCTATTGGCTGTTCAGTAAGGCTGTTCTCAACATGATGCTATTGGCTGTTCAGTAAGGCTGTTCTCAACATGATGCTATTGGCTGTTCAGTAAGGCTGTTCTCAACATGATGCTATTGGCTGTTCAGTAAGACTGTTCTCAACATGATGCTATTGGCTGTTCAGTAAGGCTGTTCTCAACATGATGCTATTGGCTGTTCAGTAAGACTGTTCTCAACATGATGCTATTGGCTGTTCAGTAAGGTTGTTCTCAACATCACGCTATTGGCTGTTCAGTAAGGTTGTTTTCAACATGATGCTATTGGCTGTTCAGTAAGGTTGTTCTCAACATGATGCTATTGGCTGTTCAGTAAGGTTGTTTTCAACATGATGCTATTGGCTGTTCAGTAAGGTTGTTTTCAACATGATGCTATTGGCTGTTCAGTAAGGTTGTTCTCAACATGATGCTATTGGCTGTTCAGTAAGGATGTTCTTAACATGATGCTATTGGCTGTTCAGTAAGGTTGTTCTCAACATCATGCTATTGGCTGTTCAGTAAGGATCCTAGAAACTGCAGTGTGTGTGTGTGTGTGTGTGTGTGTGTGTGTGTGTGTGTGTGTGTGTGTGTGTGTGTGTGTGTGTGGTGTGTGCTCGCTGCCTGACCACCATGCTCTTCTCAGGTTTCTGTTGATTCAATGTGATATTTTCACAGCACCACAGATCAATGTGATGTTTTCACAGCACCACAGCTCAATGTGATGTTTTCACAGCACCACAGATCAATGTGATGTTTTCACAGTTTTCACAGCACCACAGAACAATGTGATGTTTTCACAGCACCACAGATCAATGTGATGTTTTCACAGCACCACAGATCAATGTGATGTTTTCACAGCACCACAGATCAATGTGATGTTTTCACAGTTTTCACAGCACCACAGATCAATGTGATATTTTCACAGCACCACAGATCAATGTGATGTTTTCACAGCACCACAGATCAATGTGATGTTTTCACAGCACCACAGATCAATGTGATATTTTCACAGCACCACAGATCAATGTGATGCTTTCACAGCACCACAGATCAATGTGATGTTTTCACAGTTTTCACAGCACCACAGATCAATGTGATGTTTTCACAGTTTTCACAGAACCACAGATCAATGTGATGTTTTCACAGTTTTCACAGCACCACAGAACAATGTGATGTTTTCACAGTTTTCACAGAACCACAGATCAATGTGATGTTTTCACAGCACCACAGATCAATGTGATGTTTTCACAGTTTTCACAGCACCACAGAACAATGTGATGTTTTCACAGCACCACAGAACAATGTCGCAGTCATACTGTACACCCCCTGCATTATTAATCCCACACCCTATTCCCTATGTACTGCATTACCTTTGACCAGGACCCATAGGGAAATAGCACCTAGTTATCGATATAGAGGTCATATCATAACCTTTGACCTGGACATATAGGGAAATAGCACCTAGTTCTCTATAGAGAGGTCATATCATAACCTTTGACCTGGACATATAGGGAAATAGCACCTAATTCTCTATATAGAGGTCATAGCCTCTCATACGGCACTGTCACGTCCTGACCAGCAGATGGAGCTGTTGTTGTAGTTTTGGGGTCAGGACGTGGCAGTCTTGTGTTCTGTGTTGGTCTTGTGACTCCTAATCAGGAACAGCTGGGGATCGTTGTTCCTGATTGGGAGTCATATATGTAGGAGTATGTTTGTCACTTGGGTTTGTGGGTAGTTGTTTTTACACTGCGTGTATAGCCTGTAAAACTGCTACTGTTGTCACCGTCATTGTTTTTTTCAAGTGGATGCTTTACTCTTTTTTTGGTAATAAAATAACCATGAGTATTCACATACCTGCTGCGCCTTGGTCCATTCATGAAGACAACCCTTACAGAACTACCCACCACCAAAGGACCAAGCAGCAGAAGAGGAGGAAGCCACAGGAGAAGGAAATGGAAGAATGGACCTGGCAGGACGAGAGAAAATTCTGGGCGGACAAGTTAAGGGAGCTAAGGGAACCCGAGAGGCAGCCCCAAGATTTTTTTTGGGGGGGGCACACGGGTAGTTTGGCCAGGCCAGGGAAGAGCCGTAAGCCAGCTACCCGTGACTACAGGGAGGTGCGTACGAGGTGGAGGGCGTCATGTTACGCTGAGGTGCGCACCATCTCGCCTATACGGAAGCACAGCCCAGTGCGCCCAGTACCAGCGCCCCGCAGGTGCCAGGGCAAGGGGAGCATCGAGCCGGAAGGGGTGATGCCAACCCTGCACTCAAGACCGCCAGTGCGCCCTTTCGGTCCGGTGTTTCCCGCTAGACACACTAGCATGGAGGTGCGTGTCTCCAGGCTGGTACGTCCAATACCTGCCCCACGCATCAGGAGTCAACAGTCGTCGGAGCTGCCCGCCAGTCAACAGTCGTCGGAGCTGCCCGCCAGTCAACAGTCGTCGGAGCTGCCCGCCAGTCAACAGTCGTCGGAGCTGCCCGCCAGTCAACAGTCGTCGGAGCTGCCCGCCAGTCAACAGTCGTCGGAGCTGCCCACCAGTCAACAGTCGTCGGAGCTGCCCGCCAGTCAACAGTCGCCGGAGTGGCCGGACTGCGCTGAACTGCCGGAGTGGTCGGACTGCGCTGAACTGCCGGAGTGGTCGGACTGCGCTGAACTGCCGGAGTGGCCGGACTGCGCTGAACTGCCGGAGTGGCCGGACTGCGCTGAACTGCCGGAGTGGCCGGACTGCGCTGAACTGCCGGAGTGGCCGGACTGCGCTGAACTGCCGGAGTGGCCGGACTGCGCTGAACTGCCGGAGTGGCCGGACTGCCCTGAACTGCCGGAGTGGCCGGACTGCCCTGAACTGCCGGAGTGGCCGGACTGCCCTGAACTGCCGGAGTGGCCGGACTGCCCTGAACTGCCGGAGTGGCCGGACTGCCCTGAACTGCCGGAGTGGCCGGACTGCCCTGAACTGCCGGAGTGGCCGGACTGCCCTGTTCTGCCGGAGTGGCCGGACTGCCCTGTTCTGCCGGAGTGGCCGGACTGCCCTGTTCTGCCGGAGTGGCCGGACTGCCCTGTTCTGCCGGAGTGGCCGGACTGCCCTGTTCTGCCGGAGTGGCCGGACTGCCCTGTTCTGCCGGAGTGGCCGGACTGCCCTGTTCTGCCAGAGTGGCCGGACTGCCCTGTTCTGCCAGAGTGGCCGGACTGCCCTGTTCTGCCAGAGTGGCCGGACTGCCCTGTTCTGCCAGAGTGGCCGGACTGCCCTGTTCTGCCAGAGTGGCCGGACTGCCCTGTTCTGCCAGAGTGGCCGGACTGCCCTGTTCTGCCAGAGTGGCCGGACTGCCCTGTTCTGCCAGAGTGGCCGGACTGCCCTGTTCTGCCAGAGTGGCCGGACTGCCCTGTTCTGCCAGAGTGGCCGGACTGCCCTGTTCTGCCAGAGTGGCCGGACTGCCCTGTTCTGCCAGAGTGGCCGGACTGCCCTGTTCTGCCAGAGTGGCCGGACTGCCCTGTTCTGCCAGAGTGGCCGGACTGCCCTGATCTGCCAGAGGTGCCCGGCCTGTCAGGATCAGCCCGAGTGGTCCTCCTGCCCTCCGGTCCAGCCCGAGGGGTCCTCCTGCCCTCCGGTCCAGCCCGAGTGGTCCTCCTGCCTTCCGGCCCAGCCCGAGTGGCCCGCATGCCTTCCGGCCCAGCCCGAGTGGCCCGCATGCCTTCCGGCCCAGCCCGAGTGGCCCGCATGCCTTCCGGCCCAGCCCGAGTGGCCCGCATGCCTTCCGGCCCAGCCCGAGTGGCCCGCATGCCTTCCGGCCCAGCCCGAGTGGCCCGCATGCCTTCCGGCCCAGCCCGAGTGGCCCGCATGCCTTCCGGCCCAGCCCGAGGGGCCCGCATGCCTTCCGGCCCAGCCCGAGGGGCCCGCATGCCTTCCGGCCCAGCCCGAGGGGCCCGCATGCCTTCCGGCCCAGCCCGAGTGGCCCGCATGCCTTCCGGCCCAGCCCGAGTGGCCCGCATGCCTTCCGGCCCAGCCCGAGGGGCCCGCATGCTCTCCGGCCCAGCCCGAGGGGCCCGCATGCTCTCCGGCCCAGCCCGAGGGGCCCTCCTGCTCTCCGGCCCGGCCCGAGGGGCCCTCCTGCTCCCCGGCCCGGCCCGAGGGGCCCTCCTGCTCCCCGGCCCGGCCCGAGGGGCCCTCCTGCCCCCCGGCCCGGCCCGAGGGGCCCTCCTGTCCCCCGGCCCGGCCCGAGGGGCCCTCCTGTCCTCCGGCCCGGCTCGAGGGGTCCGTCTGCCAGGGTCAGCCCGAGTGGCCCGTCTGCCCGGCGCAGCGATCGGCGCCAACAGAGTGGGCGACGCCGAAGGTGGAGCGAGGTCCACGTCCTGCACCTGAGCCACCTCCAGGATAGGTGGGTTGGGGAGGGAGGGTGTAGCACAGTGCCGTCGGTGACGGCAGCCACCCTCCCTTCCCTCCCTTATTGTTTAGGTGTTCCTTTTTGTTAGGGGTTATTGTTTATGGGTTTTGTTGGGGATTTTGTTTGTTGGTGTTTTTTCGTTGTTAGGTGCATTCCGGGGTCTGCACCTTGAGGGGGGGGTACTGTCACGTCCTGACCAGCAGATGGAGCTGTTGTTGTAGTTTTGGGGTCAGGACGTGGCAGTCTTGTGTTCTGTGTTGGTCTTGTGACTCCTAATCAGGAACAGCTGGGGATCGTTGTTCCTGATTGGGAGTCATATATGTAGGAGTATGTTTGTCACTTGGGTTTGTGGGTAGTTGTTTTTACACTGCGTGTATAGCCTGTAAAACTGCTACTGTTGTCACCGTCATTGTTTTTTTCAAGTGGATGCTTTACTCTTTTTTTGGTAATAAAATAACCATGAGTATTCACATACCTGCTGCGCCTTGGTCCATTCATGAAGACAACCCTTACAGGCACTAAATAGGAAATAAGGGGACATTTATTATTTATTTATTCTGTTTATTTGGACAGGGACAATGTACAACAAAAACCTATATCTCAGAAGTGAGAATTGATGTGTTACACCACATTTAGCTAACAGCTAATATCCATCTGCAGTCCCCCGGGGTACTGGCAGGCCATTGGCATTTCACACGCTGACCCAGACGTTCTGTTATTTCCGTGATGTTGCCACCGTCGTCTTGAATACAGTCCAGTCTCATCCACGTCATCATCCCCTTCTGGAGACGACATTATGTTTTTTTAATAATAGACGCGTAGCCAGCTAGCTGTTACATTGACATGTCTGATGTCCAACTCCAGAGGATGGATGGCTGAGTGGTTACCAGCTGGTAGGATGAATGGCTGAGTGGTTAACAGCTGGTAGGATGAATGGCTGAGTTTTTACCAGCTGGTAGGATGAATGGCTGAGTGGTTACCAGCTGGTAGGATGAATGGCTGAGGGATACATCCCAAATGGTACCCTATGGCCCATTGGGCTATGGTCAAAAATAATGCACTATGTAGGGATTAGAGTGCCATTTGGGATGTATCTGGGGGACTAGAGGAGGTTGCAGGGCGGGTGGATGGAGGCGAGGGTTGGGTTGGGGGTCAGAGCTATGGGGGCCGTGGGTAATTCACATGCAGTGCAGTGAGTCACTGTATTACCTAAATCCCAGCGGTGCAGGAGGGGATTGATGAAATGACCAGGAAGGCCTAATTAAAGCTGCTCAGCTCAAACACATTGATGTATTACATCTATTATGCTACAGTCCTATAGGTCTGCCTAGCCATGGCTGCCACAGCCACTGAAGCATGCCAAACAAACTGAATAAATAATGACAGGGGAGGAGAGAGAGAGAGGGACTGGAGGACAAAAAAGAGAGAGAGGCTGTCGTGCGGTGGCCCGGGCAGGGGAGGAGAGAGAGAGAAAGAAGAGAAAGAGCGAGACAAAGAGAAAAGAGAGGCTGCGGTGCGGCATGTTGTGGTGGCCGAGAGATCGCAGGCTGGGATCCTGACAGTGACACGCTGCCGCCCCGCCTCCCCGCCGCCCCGCCTCCCCGCCGCCCGCCGCCCCGCCTCCCCGTCGCCCCGTCGCCCCGCCTCCCCGCCGCCCCGCCGCTTCGCCTCCCCGCCTTCACTGTATCACAATTCCAATGGAGCAGAAGTTTACATACACTAAGTTGACTGTGCCTTTAAACAGCTTGGAAAATTCCAGAAAATGATGTCATGGCTTTAGAAGCTTCTGGTAGGCTAATTGACACCATTTGATTATTTAATTAATTACTTGTTACCCTCATTGCTTATTCTTATCCATATTTTTTTTTTAAACTGAATTGTTGGTTAGGGGCTCGTAATTAATCATTTCACTGTAAGGTTTACACCTGTTGTATTCGGCGCATGTGACTAATACAATTTGATTTGATTTGAAGAGCTAATCTGGCAGCCCTGTTTTGAGTGATTTGGAGAATTGTTTTATATATATCTTTCTTTGCTGCAGATAAATACCATATAAACTGGACAGTACTCTAAGTGTGATAGGACCAAGGATGGAATTATCTGATTCAGTGTGCTAGATGTTACATACTCTGAACATTTTCTTGTAACAGCAATTCCCTTACCCCATCAATGTTATCTATGTGTTCTGACCATGATGAATCTGAAGATAGAGATAGTCAGGCTTATCTGAGCTTGGAGGAACAATCTGAGATCTGGGAATCTGTTTAACGGCCGTTTCAATTTCTTACCATTTTTTGTTGTTGTTTTGGAAGAGCAGATTTTCCCCTTTAAAGCTGGTTCTGTGGACGGTTATCATAGACGGTAGAACATGAGGATTACATCATGTCTGCCAATGGAAGTCTGTACGCTCAGACAGCATGGTGTGTTGTGTTGTGTGTGTGTGTGTGCCTGCGTCAGCGTGTGACAGCCGGGATGACATGGGGAGGATTCTGTTGGTTTAAAACCAGGGCCCAGAGCCCAGAAAGACAGACAGACAAAGAGAGGGAGAGAGAGGGATAAGAGAGTGAGAGAGAGGGAGAGGGAGAGAGAGGGGGGATATAAAAAGACAGAGAAAGAGAGACAGATTCCGTGGGAGGAGTGTGTTTGTGGTCTTGGCAGCCAGAGAGAAAGCGTGTGTGAGAAAGAGAGGAGTGGAACAGTGAACACACGGAGGAACAGCTTTGTGAGACGAGCCTGGACAGTTGTCTTCTCAGCGGTTGTGAGATATGAAGCGTGCTGCCGTGGTGTGTAGCTGTGAGAGAGCTGGGAAGACTGATGGACTCTTGTAGCTCTGACGGACCCTGAGAGGACGTCTTGTACTGTCAACTGGGATGAGCTTCTGGACGCCACGCTCTCCAGAGAACATGCTGAGTTGACAAGACCGACCCCAGCCAAGTAGCTTCTCCCTCCCTCCCCCGTTCCCCTCCTCCATCCTCCCCCCTTCCTCCACTCCCCCATCCACCCTACTCTATAAGAACCCAAGCCAAGCTTCTCCCTCCATCCCCCGTTCCCCTCCTCCATCCTCCCCCCTTCCTCCACTCCCCCATCCACCCTACTCTATAAGAACCCAAGCCAAGCTCCTCCCTCCATCCCCCGTTCCCTTCCTCCATCCTCCCCAAACAACTGCTTCCCACTCTACTTTATACAGCACAATGTTAGAAAAAAGGGTTCCAAAGGGGTTCTTCTGTTGTTCCCATAGGAGAACCCTTTTTGGTTCCAAGTAGAACCCTCCTTGAAAAGGGTTGTACATGGAACCAAAAGGGTTCCTTCTGGAACCAAAAGGGTTCTACCTGGAACCAAAAAGGGTTCTTCAAAGGGTTCTCCTATAGGGACAGCCGAAAACCCTTTTAGGTTCTAGATAGCACCTTTCTTTCTAAGAGTGTAGATGAGGAAACCAAGCCAAGCTTCTCCCTCTGTCACCCTCCGTCACCCTCCGTCACCCTCCTCCATCCCCTGTTCCCCCTCCGTTCTCCAGCCCCGTCCCTGTTGATAGCTTTCCCACTACTATGTCTAGCACAGACCTTGGTGTAAACATGCCATTGTTAGGCAAATAGCTGTTCTACATATTATTTTAGTTAAAGTTCTCATTCAGCCATCATTATTTAAATATCAAATCATTTCTGGCAAACAATTAAGTGCATAAATGTGATTGGTTTCAATTAAGAAGGTCAAAAATAAACAAAAAATGGTTCTTAGTGAAGACCAATTTCTCAAGCAAGAATTTTGCTTAGGACTCTGGAAGTGGTCTGAGGAGGGAGGGGAAAACTGAAAACTAGCTGTTATTGGCAGAGAGGTTTGGAACTCTATTTCTTATTGGTCTATTAACTAATTTATGACGTCACCAGACAGGCCAAAACTCCATCCCACCAGAACAGGATGTAATGTCAGGAGGTCTTTTCAAACAGCTTTTACACTGAAAGGACATTGTCATCATTTTACATGTCACAGTATTATTCCATCCTCTTAGTGTGGAAATACATATAAAACACAGGAATATCACGTTTTTGATTGGACCGAGCCTTTAGCATCCTCCCCATCAGGACAATCATCCCCCCATGTGGTGAAGCAGTGGTACTACAATCAACATGATTACTTATACAGTAGTTCCCATGGATGTAAATGATGTACAGAAATGATTTCAGGAACTGAGGGTATAGTATGCCACACACACACACATCTAGAAATGACCACAGGAGTCGGAGGTGAAGACAAACACACACAGGAGAGGAGAGGTAGAGAGGCAGGCAGCAAGTACACACACACACACACACACACACACACACACACACACACACACACACACACACACACACACACACACACACACACAGACACACAGACACACACTCACACACAGACACACAGACACACAGACACACAGACACACACTCACACACACACACAGACACACAGACACACAGACACACACTCACACAGACACACGGAGAGTAAGAGAGAAGAGACCTTGAAGGAGGCAGCCTTTGAGTACAGAGTGAGATGAACCAATGAAAAGCCTTGACATCTGAAAGCACTGGGTCAACTCTCCAGCTGAGAGACACACAGACAGACACACACAGACAGACACACACAGACAGACACACACAGACAGACACACACAGACAGACACACACAGACGCAGACAGACGCACACAGACACAGACAGACGCACACAGACACAGACAGACAGACAGACAGACAGACAGACGGACGGACGGACGGACGGACGGACGGACGGACGGACGGACGGACGGACGGACGGACGGACGGACGGACGGACGGACGGACGGACAGACACACAGATACTCAGACAAACACACATACACACATACACACGCAGACACATACAGAGACACACAAAATACACACATAGACACACACACACACACACACACAGACACACACAGACACACACACATACAGACACACACATACACGTACACACAGAGAAAGACACACAGACATACAGACACACACATACATGTACACACTGACAAACAGACACAAAGACACACACATACATGTACACACAGACAGACACACAGACACACACATACATGTACACACAGACACACTGACAAACAGACACAAAGACACACACATACATGTACACACAGACAGACACACAGACACACACATACATGTACACATAGACAGACACACAGACACACACATACATGTACACACATACACACACATACATGTACACACAGACAGACACACACCTACATGTACACACAGACACACTGACAAACAGACACAAAGACACACACATACATGTACACACAGACAGACACACAGACACACACATACATGTACACACAGACACACACATACATGTACACACAGACACACTCATACATGTACACACAGACAGACACACAGACACACACCTACATGTACACACAGACAAAGACACACAGACACACAGACACACTGTAGCTGTGGAGCATACATTTCCTCTTTGAAAGTTTTAAAAGTAAACTGTAGAAAAATATATTTGACCCTGGGAGTTGGCTTCTGCTGAGTGAGACTGTGAATCTTTCGTTCTCTCTTTTTCTCACTACATATCTCTCTCTCTCTGCTCTCTCTCTCTCTCTGTCTCTCTCTCTCTCTCTCTCTCTCTCTCTCTCTCTCTCTCTCTCTCTCTCTCTCTGTCTCTGTCTCTCTGTCTCTCTCTCTCTCTCTCTCTCTCTCTGTCTCACTTTCTCTCTCTGTCTCTCTCGCTCTCTCTCTGTCTCTCTGCAGTCCTTGAGAAAATAAAAAATTCTACAGAGATGAAACTGGCAACGTTTCGTCCCAACCATATTCAAAACTCAATCTACAACAATCTTTCTTGGCATGAAGTGTGCCGTCCAAATGGTATTTTATTTGACATATGTTGCATGTGTAGAAAACTGAGAAAAGCCCAGATTTCTGAATGTACCACCTCAAACTCAGCAACTGAGAGGGATAAAGATAGACGGAGCTGGAGTTGGTTACGGAAAAAATACAGCAAAGTTGACCAATTTGGCTTCCTGTCTGTCATCATGGCATTAGCAACATTTCAACAGATGGTACCATTCTGTTATCTATCTTGTCAAGGAGACTGAGCATTGAGTTGAAAAATACATGCACACACACACACACACACACACACACACACACACACACACACACACACACACACACACACATATCGCCTCACAAACACTCACCCACGTTTCCCTACAAAATTATCAGTTAGTAAATATTGAATGTTTTTCCGTGTCTTTTCACCAGAAGTTGCACTTACCAATCTGTTAATCCTTCCACCACTAATGTGGTCGGTATTGAAGATTGACTGACCAGTCTGTTATTTTTACCACTACTAATTGGGTCGGTCTTCTGCTAATATGTGTGTGTGTGTGTGTACTAATATATCCACAACATGAGTCCTTGTAAAGCCAGCCGTACTCAGTAAATAATTCTGCTTAATTAAACCACAGACATTAATCACTGCCTGCATGAGCTTTGTGGACTCAGGCCATGTCTCAAATGGTATCAGAGCCCTATGACACCCTATCCCCTACATAGTGCACAACTTTAGACCAAAGCCCTATGACACCCTATTCCCTACATAGTGCACTACTTTAGACCAGAGCCCTATGACACCCTATTCCCTACATAGTGCACTACTTTAGACCAGAGACCTATGACACCCTATTCCCTACATAGTGCACTACTTTAGACCAGAACCCTATGGCACCCTATTCCAGCTCCATCATGACTCTCATGGATCAGCTAGTCCAGCTCCGTCCTGACTCATGGACCAGCTAGTCCAGCTCTGTCCTGACTCTCATGGGTCAGTTAGTCCCGCTCCGTCCTGACTCATGGATCAGCTAGTCCAGCTCCATCCTGACTCTCATGGATCAGCTAGTCCAGCTCCATCCTGACTCTCATGGGACAGTTAGTCCCGCTCCATCCTGACTCATGGATCAGTTAGTCCAGCTCCATCCTGACTCTCATGGGTCAGTTAGTCCAGCTCCGTCCTGACTCTCATGGGTCAGTTAATCCAGCTCCATCCTGACTCTCATGGGTCAGTTAGTCCAGCTCCGTCCTGACTCTCATGGGTCAGTTAGTCCCGCTCCGTCCTGACTCATGGATCAGTTAGTCCAGCTCCGTCCTGACTCTCATGGATCAGTTAGTCCAGCTCCAGCCAAACTCTCATGGGTCAGTTAGTCCGGCTCCGTCCTGACTCGTGGATCAGCTAGTCCAGCTCTATCCTGACTCTCATGGGTCAGTTAGTCCCACTCTGTCCTGACTCTCATGGATCAGTTAGTCCAGCTCCATCCGTTCTGACTCATGGATAAGCTAGTCCAGCTCCGTCCTGACTCTCATTGGTCAGTTAGTCTAGCTCCGTCCTGACTCTCATGGGTCAGTTAGTCCAGCTCCATCCTGACTCTCATGGGTCAGTTAGTCCAGCTCCATCCTGACTCTCATGGGTCAGTTAGTCCAGCTCCTTCCTGACTCTCATGGGTCAGTTAGTCCAGCTCCGTCCTGTCTCATGGATCAGCTAGTCAAGCTCTGTCCTGACTCTCATTTTACATTTAAATTTTAGTCATTTAGCAGACGCTCTTATCCAGAGCGACTTACAGTATTGAATGCATACATTTCATAGAATTATTTTCCTGTGCTGGCCCCCCGTGGGAATCGAACCCACAACCCCTGGTGTTGCAAACACCATGCTCTACCAACTGAGCTACAGGGAAGGCTAGGCTCTCATGGATCAGCTAGTCCAGCTCCATCCTGACTCTCATGGATCAGCTAGTCTAGCTCCATCCTGACTCTCATGGGTCAGTTAGTCCAGTTCCATCCTGACTCTCATGGATCAGTTAGTCCAGCTCCATCCTGACTCTCATGGATCAGCTAGTCCAGCTCCATCCTGACTCTCGTGGATCAGCTAGTCTAGCTCCATCCTGACTCTCATGGATCAGTTAGTCCAGCTCCATCCTGACTCTCATGGATCAGCTAGTCCAGTTCCATCCTGACTCTCATGTATCAGCTAGTCCAGCTCTGTCCTGACTCTCATGGGTCAGCTAGTCCAGCTCCATCCTGACTCTCATGGATCAGCTAGTCTAGCTCCATCCTGACTCTCATGGATCAGTTAGTCCAGCTCCATCCTGACTCTCATGGATCAGTTAGTCCAGCTCCATCCTGACTCTCATGGATCAGTTAGTCCAGCTCCATCCTGACTCTCATGTCTCAGCTAGTCCAGCTCTGTCCTGACTCTCATGGGTCAGCTAGTCCAGTTCCATCCTGACTCTCATGGGTCAGCTAGTCCAGTTCCATCCTGACTCTCATGGGTCAGTTAGTCCAGCTCCATCCTGACTCTCATGGATCAGTTAGTCCAGCTCCGTCTTGACTCATGGGTCAGTTAGTCCAGCTCCATCCTGACTCTCATGGATCAGCTAGTCCAGCTCCATCCTGACTCTCATGGATCAGCTAGTCCAGTTCCATCCTGACTCTCATGGGTCAGTTAGTCCAGCTCCATCGTGACTCTCATGGATCAGTTAGTCCAGCTCCACCCTGACTGATGGTCATCCAAAGGGTCCCAGTTATAACATGTAGTGTCGTTTTGTTAAATAAAATCCTTCTTTATATCCCAAAAAGTCTGTTTAGTTGGTGCCATCGATTTGAGTAATCCACTCGTTCAACGTGCAGAGAAAGGAATCCAAGAATCTACTGCTAAACTTTGTTAAAACAAGTCAAAATTCTATTGACTCCTCAGATACCCTAAAATATAATCAAACTATAATATTTCTTATGGAAAGAAGTATGTTCAATAGGAAACCGATATTAGCATGTGCGTCTTTATCTCACATCCAAACACGAATTTCCAAGACTGTGTCCTTGTACGAAAACTGTTCTTTCTCATTCGTTTTGGAAGAAACAAGCCTGAAACCTTGAACATAGAGTGCTGACACCAAAATCAAATCAAATCAAATGTATTTATATAGCCCTTCGTACATCAGCTGATATCTCAAAGTGCTGTACAGAAACCCAGCCTAAAACCCCAAACAGCAAGCAATGCATGTGAAAGAAGCACGGTGGCTAGGAAAAACTCCCTAGGCAAAACTCCCTAGAAAGGCCAAAAACCTAGGAAGAAACCTAGAGAGGGACCAGGCTATGAGGGGTGGCCAGTCCTCTTCTGGCTGTGCAAGGTGGATATTATAACAGAACATGGTCAAGATGTTAAAATGTTCATAAATGACCAGCATGGTCAAATAATAATAATCATAGTAGTTGTCGAGGGTGCAACAAGCACATCCGGTGAACAGGTCAGGGTTCCATAGCCGCAGGCAGAACAGTTGAAACTGGAGCAGCAGCACGGCCAGGTGGACTGGGGACAGCAAGGAGTCATAATGCCAGGTAGTCCTGAGGCATGGTCCTAAGGCTCAGGTCCTCCGAGAGAAAGAAAGAAAGAGAGAAAGAGAGAATTAGAGAGAGCATATTTAAATTCACACAGGACACCGGATAAGACAAGAGAAATACTCCAGATGTAACAGACTGACCCTAGCCCCCCGAAACATAAACTATTGCAGCATAAATACTGGAGGCTGAGACAGGAGGGATCAGAAGACACTGTGGCCCATCCGATGATACCCCCGGACAGGGCCAAACAGGCAGGATATAACCCCACCCACTTTGCCAAAGCACAGCCTCCACACCACTAGAGGGATGTCTCCAACCACCAACTTACCGTCCTAGGACAAGGCCGAGTATAGCCCACAAAGATCTCCGCCACGGCACAACCCAAGGGGGGTGGTGCCAACTCAGACAGGAAGACCACGTCAGTGACTCAACCCACTCAAGTGATGCACCCCTCCCATGGACGGCATGGAAGAACACCAGTAAGCCAGTGACTCAGCCCCTGTAATAGGGTTGGAGGCAGAGAATCCCGGTGGAGAGAGGGGAACCGGCAAGGCAGAGACAGCAAGGGCGGTTCGTTGCTCCAGCCTTTCCGTTCACCTTCACACTCCTGGGCCAGACTATACTTAATCATAGGACCTACTGAAGAGATAAGTCTTCAGTAAAGACTTAAAGGTTGAGACTGAGTCTGTGTCTCTCACATGGGTAGGCAGACCATTCCATAAAAATGGAGCTCTATAGGAGAAAGCCCTACCTCCAGCCGTTTGCTTAGAAATTCTAGGGACAATTAGGAGGCCTGCGTCTTGTGACCGTAGCGTACGTGTAGGTATGTACGGCAGGACCAAATCATAAAGATAGGTAGGAGCAAGCCCATGTAATGCTTTGTAGGTTAGCAGTAAAACCTTGAAATCAGCCCTTGCCTTAACAGGAAGCCAGTGTAGGGGGGCTAGCACTGGAGTAATATGATCACATTTTTTGGTTCTAGTCAGGATTCTAGCAGCCGTATTTAGCACTAACGGAAGTTTGTTTAGTGCTTTATCCAGGTAGCCGGAAAGTAGAGCATTGCAGTAGTCCAGCCTAGAAGTAACAAAAGCATGGATTAATTTTTCTGCCTCATTTTTGGACAGAAAGTTTCTGATTTTTGCAATGTTACGTAGATGGAAAAAAGCTGTCCTTGAAACAGTCTTGATATGTTCTTCAAAAGAGAGATCAGGGTCCAGAGTAACGCCGAGGTCCTTCACAGTTTTATTTGAGATGACTGTACAACCATCCAGATTAATTGTCAGATTCAACAGAAGATCTCTTTGTTTCTTGGGACCTAGAACAAGCATCTCTGTTTTGTCCGAGTTTAAAAGTAGAAAGTTTGCAGCCATCCACTTCTTCATGTCTGAAACACAGGCTTCTAGCGAGGGCAATTTTGGGGCTTCACCATGTTTCATTGAAATGTACAGCTGTGTGTCATCCGCATAGCAGTGAAATTTAACATTATGTTTTCGAATGACATCCCCAAGAGGTAAAATATATAGTGAAAACAATAGTGGTCCTAAAACGGAACCTTGAGGAACACCGAAATTTACAATTGATTTGTCAGAGGACAAACCATTCACAGAGACAAACTGATATATTTCCGACAGATAAGATCTAAACCAGGCCAGAACTTGTCCATGGAAGCCATATGAATTGCATACTGGGAGCTGGATTTCATTATTTCCCTATACTTTCCATTGTAAGAGCATGGCATACAACTATTTTACACCATTTGAAAGATAAACATCTCCTTAATCTAACCACGTTTTACGATTTCAAAAAGGTTTTACGGCGAAAGCATAAATTTAGAGTATGTTAGGACAGTACATTTACAAGAGTTGTGTGTAATGTTTTGTCAAGTCAAAGACAGGGTCACCAAAACCATAAAACCAGCTAAAATGATGCACTAACCTTTTACAATCTCCATCAGATGACACTCCTAGGACATTATGTTAGACAATGCATGCATTTTTAGTTCTATCAAGTTCATATTTATATCCAAAAACAGCGTTTTACTATGGCATTGATGTTGAGGAAATCGTTTCCCTCCAATAACCGGCAGTCAAGTCAGCGTCACAAATTAAATAATTAAAATTAGAAAACATTGGTAAAATATTATATTGTCATTTAAAGAATTATAGATTTACATCTCTTGAACTCAATCAACTTGCCAGATTTAAAAATAACCTTACTGGGAAATCACACTTTGCAATAATCTGAGCACTGCGCCCAGAAAAATACGCGTTGCGATACAGACTAGACGTCATGTTGGGGAGATCTAAAATCAAAAATACTATGTAAATAATCCATTACCTTTGATTCTCTTCATCAGATGTCACTTCCAGGTATCACAGGTCCATAACGAATGTAGTTTTGTTCAAAAAAGCTCATCATTTATGTCCAAAAATCTCCGTCTCGTTAGCACATGATGTAAGCCAGCCGGACTTCTCGTCATGAACGAGGGGAAAAAATATATTTCCGTTCGTTCAAACATGTCAAACGTTGTATAGCATAAATCATTAGGGCCTTTTTTAACCAGAACATGAATAATATTCAAGGTGGACGAATGCATACTCTTTTATAACGTATTGGAACGAGGGTACCCAACATGAACTCGCGCGCCAGGTGTCTAATGGGACATCATCGTTCCATGGCTCTTGTTCGGTCAGATCTCCCTCCAGAAGACTCAAAACACTTTGTAAAGGCTGGTGACATCTAGTGGAAGCAATAGGAAGTGCCAAAATATTCCTAAGCACCTGTGTTTTTCAATGGGATAGGTTTAAAGTCAATACAACACATCAGGTATCCACTTCCTGTCAGAAAATGTCTCAGGGTTTTGCCTGCCAAATGAGTTCTGTTATACTCACAGACACCATTCAAACAGTTTTAGAAACTTTAGAGTGTTTTCTATCCATATATAATAAGTATATGCATATTCTAGTTACTGGGTAGGATTAGTAACCAGATTAAATCGGGTACATTTTTTTTATCCAGACGTGCAAATGCTGCCCCTAGACCCAACAAGTTAAGAGAGGACATGTTACTCTCCAGACATTCACCCCAACGCTCGCTGCTCTGACAGTCTTGTTTTGCGTGTGGCTGGTTTAAATCTTTATCTCACCGTGACTTAAACCCCTAATTTGTGCGAAGGAAAGACAATTTCACACACAGCCTCAAAGCCTCCAGATAATGCAGCATTACAGCTCTACGTACACACACACACACACACACACACACACACACACACACACACACACACACACACACACACACACACACACACACACACACACACACACACACACACACACACACACACACACACACACACACACACACGCACTGAAAGTGTTAACGTATCAGTGTTAAAAGCAGGATTGAAAGAGTCAAGTGAATCCAGGATGTGAATGATATTCGTAATATCTTAAGAGAATCAAGTGAATACAGGACTTTCAGAATAGCTCTGCCATTGACTCTCCCTTGCAGCTGGTTAAAGGAATGAAGTGAATCCAGGATGTGAATTATATTCAGAAAGCTCTGGCAATGTGCCTATGTTGCATCTTACAACACAACAGATGTCTCTCTCTCTCTCTCTCTCTCTCTCTCTCTCTCTCTCTCTCTCTCTCTCTCTCTCTCTCGCTCGCTCTTTCTCACACACACAATAGAACAGATCATTTAGCTGGTATGTACAGTAAGTTTATGGACTGGGGAATGAACACTGGAACGGGGGAATTGATTGATACAGATTAGAGTTGGCCCACATGTTTTCTCACATACTAGCTGTCCCACACACATCCAATGAATCACTGTCACAGCGAGACAGATGGCTTGGTTTACTGTTCTGTGTTCAGAAATTAACAGACAAATACATTCAGCATAATAGCTTGTGTGAATACATATTTTTCTCTATGCTCATCCCCTGCTGTTAGACTACGTGTCTTCGTTGTGATCACGACAATAAGGTGTCCAAATTTACCCCATAGAGAGATAATTTTCTAATCTACTAAATGGTGAATGGCCTTGGTCAAACATACTGCACACTATATTATGTACTCTCTCTCCCCTCCTCCCTCTCTCTCTGTTTCTCCCTCTCTTTCTCACTCTCTCTCTCCATCTCTCCCTTCCCCCTACCTCCCTCCCTCTGTCTCTCCCTCTTTCTTTCCCTTCCCCCTACCTCCCTCCCTCTTTTGCCCTCCTTCTCCCTCTCCTTCTCTCCTGGTCTTGTCATTGACTCCTCTGCTAGGCCTCAGTAGCAGCTTGGTAATGACTAGCCAGGAGGCCAACGTGATGAGAGCCCTCTGTGTGCATGACATTGACCGTGAACCAAGGCCTTCCTGCACATGGAAAACAGCAGCACTAAGTAGGACCTTGGTAAAACACCTCTTTATACACGTCTGCAGTCGAACACAGTCAACACATTAGGAGGTAGGTGTAACTACTAACTACTCCTACAGTAGAACACAGTCAACACATTAGGAGGTAGGTGTAGTCTATCATCTAACTACTCCTACAGTAGAACACAGTCAACACATTAGGAGGTAGGTGCAGTCCAACATCTAACTACTCCTACAGTAGAACACAGTTAACACATTAGGAGGTAGGTGTAACTACTAACTACTCCTACAGTAGAACACAGTCAACACATTAGGAGGTGGGTGTAACTACTAACTACTCCTACAGTAGAACACAGTCAACACATTAGGAGGTGGGTGTAACTACTAACTACTCCTACAGTAGAACACAGTCAACACATTAGGTGTTAGGTGTAGTCTATCATCTAACTACTCCTACAGTAGAACACAGTCAACACATTAGGAGGTAGGTGTAGTCTATCATCTAACTACTCCTACAGTAGAACACAGTCAACACATTAGGAGGTAGGTGCAGTCCAACATCTAACTACTCCTGCAGTAGAACACAGTCAACACATTAGGAGGTAGGTGTAACTACTAACTACTCCTACAGTAGAACACAGTCAACACATTAGGAGGTAGGTGTAGTCTATCATCTAACTACTCCTACAGTAGAACACAGTCAACACATTAGGAGGTAGGTGTAACTACTAATTACTTCCAGGGGTGTAAAGTACTTAATTAAAAATACTTTAAAGTACTACTTAAGTTGTCAACGTTGTGCGCTACTGGTGGAGAAGTCAGGTGCAGGAGAGCAGAGAGTTGTGAACAGGTGCACACTTTATTTAGGCAGAGGCAATAAAACAGACAGACGCCACTGCGTTAAAACTCTAGCCAAAGGTAAAAGTGCCAGGCGTGAAACAGTCACAAAAATAAGCAAATGTTTAACAATAAACATCCTCGTGAAAATACCACGGAAAACAGGGGAATACCCAGCCTGGCGCGTAACATGAAACACGTAACAAAAACAATTACACACAAAGACATGGGGGGGGGAACAGAGGAATAAATACATGTAGTGTGATTGGGGAATGAAAACCAGGTGTGCAGGGAACAAGACAAAACAAATGACACGAGAAATGGAGCGGCGATGGCTAGAAAGCCAGTGACATCGACCGCCGAACGCCGCCCGAACAAGGAGAGGAGTCGACTTCGGTGGAAGTGGTGACATGAGTCGTTTTTTGGGGGTATCTGTACTTTACCTCACTATTTATATTTTTGACAACTTTTAATTTACTACATTCCTAAAGAAAATAATGTACTTTTTACTCCATACATTTTCCATGACACCAAAAGTACTCGTTACATTTTGAATGACACGAAAATGGTCCAATTCACACACTTCTCAAGAGAACATCCCTGTTCATCCCTACTGCCTCTGATCTGACGGACTCACTAAACACAAATGCTTCGCTTGTAAATTATGTCTGAGTGTTGGAGTGTGCCCCTGGCTATCCGTCTGGTTTGCTTAATATAAGGAATGTCAAGTGATTCATACTTTTACTTTTGATACTTGTCACGTCCTGACCAGTAAAGGGGTTATTTGTTATTATAGTTTGGTCAGGACGTGGCAGGGGGGTGTTTGTTTTATGTGGTTCGGGGTTTGTTGGTATATGTGTTTATGTAGAGGGGTGTTTGTTTAGAGTAGTCCGGGGTTTTTTGGTTATGTTCTATGTTTTGTATTTCTATGTTAGATCTAGGGTGTTTAGTTCTATGTTTAGTTAATTGGGATTGGCCTTCAATTGGAGGCAGCTGTTCCTAGTTGCCTCTGATTGAAGTTCCTATGTATAGGGGTGTGTTTGTAATGGGAAGTGTGGGAGGTTGTTTGTGCATAGGTGTGTGTAGCCTGCATTACTGTTTGTCGTCCGTTCGTTTTCTTGTTTTGTTTAGTAAGTGTTCTAATAAAGTTAAGTTAAAATGAGCACTCAACCCGCTGCGCCTTGGTCCACTTCATACGACGGCCGTTACAATACTTAAGTATATTTTTAGCAATTATATTTACTGCATGTATATTTAAACACAAATACTTTTAGACTTTTACACAAGTAGTATTTTACTGGGTGACTTTCACTTTTACGTTAATCGTTTTCTATTAAAGTATCTTTACTTTTACTCAAGTATGACAATTGGGTACTTTTTCCACCACTGGCTACTTCTTAGTAGTGGTAGGTTTGAACTGATTTTATTTGACTAAAGAACTACTGTACCAACAGAAACATACTGTTATGTTATGTTGTGATGTCTTAAGTTGTTTGGTTGCTGTGTTGTGCTAAGTTGTTGTGTTGTTGCATTGTGTAAGCAGTTAACATACAGATAGCAGTACTAATGTGTGAAGTACCACAACAGGGGTTCGATTGAATTCTACCCAATCACAGCCATATAATGGCTTCCACGATGCCAATACCCACAACCCTCCACAGTGTCTCTGCCTGGGTCCCAAATGGCATCCTATTCCCTATTGGCCCTGGTCAAACGTAGTGCACTATGAAGGGAATAGGGTGCCATTTGGGACATAATCTGTCTGCTTCGGCCCAGTACCCAACCTGGCTGCTATAAGAGGCTATAAATACACGCTAATAAACTAAATACCTTTAATGGCGAAGCGGCCTGGAGTGAAATACTTAGCTGGGAGCTAATGGGGTCAAACAGCTCATTGTAGATCACTCTGTTGCATCGAAGTGTGTGTGTGCGTGTGTGTGTGTGTGTGTGTGTGTGTGTGAAGAGACAGAGGAGAAAAGAGGATAGACATTTGCTCTGTTGCATTTAGGAGGAGCACTGTAGGGACCTTGGGCCCCCACCAGGGGAGAAGAGAGGAGGGACCTTGGGCCCCCACCAAGGGAGAAGAGAGGAGGGACCTTGGGCCCCCACCAGGGGAGAAGTGAGGAGGGACCTTTGGCCCCCAACAAGGGAGAAGAGAGGAGGGACCTTGGACCCCCACCAAGGGAGAAGAGAGGAGGAACCTTGGGCCCCCACCAGGGGAGAAGAGAGGAGGGACCTTGGGCCCCCACCAAGGGAGAAGAGAGGAGGGACCTTGGGCCCCCACCAAGGGAGAAGAGAGGAGAGACCTTGGGCCCCCACCAAGGGAGAAGAGAGGAGAGACCTTGGGCCCGCAACAAGGGAGAAGAGGACAGGAGGGACCTTGGGCCCGCAACAAGGGAGAAGAGGACAGGAGGGACCTTGGGCCCGCAACAAGGGAGAAGAGGACAGGAGGGACCTTGGGCCCCCACCAAGGGAGAAGAGGACAGGAGGGACCTTGGGCCCGCAACAAGGGAGAAGAGAGGAGGGACCTTGGGCCCCCACCAAGGGAGAAGTGAGGAGGGACCTTGGGCCCCCACCAAAGGAGAAGAGTGGAGGGCGGTGAGATGTAAGGATTGTGTATACTGGACTCTTTCTGGGTCAGCAGCAAGATGGCTGCCCTGTTGTTAGCAGACCTGTTGTCATCTGTTTCAAATAGTTCTAGTTGTGCTTTGTTGCCTGCACAATGAAACCAATGGAATAGTCTCCATAGCCATGTCACTCATCTAGACAGGCTCAAACAAACTCTCAAAGTATTTGAGTATTTGAAACACACATGGAACACAGGTCTGTGTCACCACTTACCATGCACTGCTACACAGTTAGAAACAGACAGTGGATGTTATTTCAACCAGTAACAATACGGTATCATGCTGAGACTAATTTAATGCTTCAAAACATACCCTTTTAATTGATGTTGTTCAAAACGAACAAGGTCACCGTGCAGCTAAATATACATCCCTCTGGGTGAGTCCCGAATGGTACACTATTCCCATTATAGTGAACGACTCAGGGCTCTGGTGAAAGTAGTGCAGTAGATAGGGAATAGCGAACAGGGGACAGTGAATAGGGAATAGAGAATAGGGAATAGTGAATAGGGAACAGGGAATAGAGAATAGGGACTAGTGAATAGGGACTAGTGAATAGGGAATAGAGACTAGTGAATAGGGAGTAGGGAATATGAACTAGTGAATAGGGAACGGGGAACGGGGAATAGGGAATAGTGAATAGAGAATAGGGAATAGTGAATAAAGAATAGGGAATATAGAATAGGGAATATAGAATAGGAAAGTGAATAGAGAATAGGGAATAGTGAACAGAGAATAGTGAATAGGGAACGGGGAATAGTGAATAGGGAATAGAGAATAGAGATTAGTGAATAAAGAGTAGGGAATAGGAACTAGTGAATAGTGAATAAGGAATGGGGAATAGAGAATAGGGAATAGAAAATAGGGAATAGGGAATAGTGAATAGAGAATAGGGAATAGGGAACGGGGAATAGAGAATAGGGAATAGTGAGTAGGGACTAGTGAATAGGGAATAGGGACTAGTGAATAGTGAATAGGAACTAGTGAATAGGGAATAGGGAATAGGAACCAGAGAATAGGGAATAGTGAATAGAGAATAGTGAATAGAGAATAGGGAATTGTCACGTCCTGACCATAGTGTGCTCTTATTTTCTATGGTAGAGTAGTTCAGGGCGTGACTGGGGGGTTTATCGAGTTTCATTTTTCTATGTTGTGTTCTAGTTTCATTTTTCTATGTCAGGGTTTTTGTATGATTCCCAATTAGAGGCAGCTGGTCATCGTTGTCCCTAATTGGGGATTATATTTAAGTAGTTGTTTTTCCCACTTGGTTTTGTGGGAGATTATTTTGAGTTAGTGCATGTTGCACCTCTGTCGTCACGGTTTGTTGTTTGTTTATAGTTTTTGTTTGTTTGGCTAAGTTTCACAATATAATAAAGATGTGGAACGATACGCACGCTGCGCCTTGGTCTGTTCCTACACACACACGGGACAGGGTTAGGGTTAGGGTTAGGGTTAGGGTTAGGGAACGGGGAATAGAGAATAGGGAATAGTGAGTAGGAACTAGGGAATAGGAACTCGTGAATAGGGAATAGGAATTAGTGAATAGGGAATATGGTACCATTAGGGACTCATAATCTACCTCTAGCTAGATGTGACATTTATTTTGGGGAGATTGTGTCAAGCTACTTCTAGAACACAATGTAATGGACCCACTTCCCTGTTCTGTTCTGATTCCACCCACCCAGGCACTTCCAAGTCCAGTCTACTGGTTGTCGTGGAGACCTGAGCACTTTTGACAAAATAGCAGTGACCTCACTCAAACACAACAGTAGGAGCAGGATAGTCTGTAGGGCTGGTTCCATTCCAGACCTGGTTCAACAGGATAGTCTGTTGGGCTGTTGTTCTGTATTTCTATCCGCAGAGACGTAATCTAATTAACACGTTTGAGGTAAGACCAAATGCAGACAGCGTTGAAGAAACAAAAGTTTATTCCTAACAACAGGGGCAGGCAAATGACAGGTCAAGGCAGGCAGGCAGGCGTCAATAATCCAGAGAAGGTATACAGGGTCCAGAACGGCAGGCATTCTCAGGGTCAGGGCAGGCAGAATGGTGAAAACCAGGAAGGACTAGAAAACAGAATCGGGAAAACAGGCAGGAGCAAGTAAAAAATAGCTGGTAGGTATGAATGAACAAAACGAGCTGGCAACAGACAAACAGAGAACACAGGAATAAGTACACAGGGGATAATGGGGAAAATGGGCGACACCTGGAGAGGGGTGGAGACAAACACACAGACAGGTGAAACAGATCAGGGTGTGACACTAATGGATCTGTGACCCAAACGGCACCCAAATCCCTAAATACAGCACACTCTGAAAGTATTCTGACCCCTTGACTTTTTCCACATTTTGTTATGTTACAGCCTTATTCTAAAATGGACACGTTTTTAGACATTTTTGCAAATGTATTCAAAATAAAAAATTAAATAAAAAATCCTTATTTACATAATTATTCAGACCCTTTGCTATGAGACTCGAAGTGGAGCTCAGGTGCATCTTGTTTCCATTGATCATCCTTGAGATGTTTCTACAACATGATTGAAGTCCACTTGTGATAAATTCAATTGGACATGATTTGGAAAGGCACACACCTGTCTATATAAAGTCCCACAGTTGACAGTGCATGTCAGAGCAAAAACCAAGACGTGAGGTTGAAGAAATTATCCGTAGAGCTCCGAGACAGGATTGTGTCGAGGCACAGATCTGGAGAAGGGTACCAAAAAATGTCTGCCACATTGAAAGTCCCCAAGAATACAGTGGCCTCCATTATTCCTAAATGGAAGAAGTTTGGAACCACCAAGACTCTTCCTAGAGCTGGCCACCCGGCCAAACTAAGAAATTGGGGAAGAAGGGCCTTGCTCAGGGAGGTGACCAAGAACCCGATGGTCACTCTGACAGAGCTCTAGAGTTCCTCTGCTGAGATGGGAGAACCTTCTAGAAGGACAACCAACTCTGCAGCACTCCACCAATCAGGACTTTATGGTAGAGGCCAGACGGAAGCTACTCTTCAGTAAAAGGCACATGACAGCCCACTTGGAGTTTGCCAAAAGGCACCTAAGGGGTTAGACCATGATACACAAGATTAGCTGGACAGGTAGGTTAACTTACAATAGTGAAGATGAACAGGTGTTCATGGGTCAGGTGACTGAGAGGAATGGAGGAAACTGAGGCAGGAATTCCTTTAACCACAAAGTGGTATATTTACTGGGTAGTTTGCCTGTGCTGAACAGGAAACAGAACAACATGTAAAACAGGCTAAAATGTTTGCGTGTCCAGTGTCCAGTGTCCAGTCTAATGCCACATTCACATACTAGTCGGAACTAGGAAACTCTGAAATGTTTGCTAACTGGTTGTATTTATACAAGTGCCGATGTCAACCAGTTAGCAAGTCATACATTTCCGAGTTTCCTAGTTGCAACTAGTATGGGAACGCGGCATAAGATTAGCATATCCAAATAGACCGTACGGGGAAGTCTCTGATGTTTTTCCCCCTACGGTTGACGGTCTTCACGTTTGTGTGCATTCACGTCACTCATTTCAACATGAAGCTAAATGCTAGGCTAACTGTGCTAGATAGAAGGAAGTGAATGGTGGTTTGGCACAGGTAGAACATTCGTGTCCACGGAGCTTGAGTTTTAAACCACGGATAGTCCTGGCCCGACCGCACGAGGAAGTTTCCATTCTCTCGTATCTGTCTGTGATTTACGGATGGGTAGTTGACGGACTATCGACGCTCTTCGATCATATAACCGGGCAAAAACATTCCGGTTGGCCAGGTTTGAATGTTGGCGGGGAGATAGACTCGCAATAGCAGGATAGCAACGCCAGGCCAACCAAAAGGAACTCCCAGAGGTCAGTGACTGGCTTGGCGCTAGCGCACTGTTTGGAGATAGTACATGTACTGTCTTTGGTGCTTGTGTGCTCTGTGTAGCTGTTTATGTAACGCGTTAGTAAGCTAGCTCGCAAACACTAGCCAGTCAACTAGCTAACAGCTAACTTGTCACCCCTAGCTCGCTAACCTAGCTAGCTAGCTAATTATTAGCAACAATTGTTATTCATTCCAGTTGGTGTTAGCTGCTTGCTTCAAAAATAAATAAGGCGAGCTAACTCTTTCCTCGCGCCACTTACCAGACATTAGTTAACTATTTCCTAACGTCTCTGGAGAGACCTGAGAATAGCTGTGCAGCGACCCTCCCCATTCAACCGGACAGAGCTTGAGAGGATCTGCAGAGAAGAATGGGAGAAACTCCCCAAACACAGGTGTGCCAAGCTTGCAGCGTCATACCCAAGAAGACGCGAGGCTGTAATCGCTCTCAAAGATGCTTCAACAAAGTGCTGAGTAAAGGGTCTGAATATTTATGTAAATGTAATATTTCAGTTTTTTTTATATATATACATTTGCAAAAATGTATAAAAAACAGTTTTTGCTTTGTGATTATGGGTTATTGTGTGTAGATTGACGAGAATAAGGCTGTAACGTAACAAAATGTGGAAAAAGTCAAGCGGTCTGAATACACTGTAGTGCACTACTTTAGACCAAGGCCCATAGTGTTTTGATCTAAAGTGCAGTAGTGCACTTTAAAGGGAATAAGGTGCCATTGGGGACGAAGCCATGTTGTTGTGGTGATGAGGGCATTCAGCTTATTTTAATGTGAACGGAGGAACACCTGAAAATGCACCAGAATAAAAAAACAGAACAGTCTATGAATCAAGAGAGTTCTCAATGACTCTTACTCATTCAATCAACTAGTTTAATGGGCTCATAATCATCACCAGAGAAATCCCTTAACTATTAACAGCAAGAGAACATGAGTCATTTCCACACAGTCCAAGAATCAATGCCCCTTTAAAGTTGATAAACAACATATCGTACAGTAATCCTCTGCTTTAGAGCTAATATAAAAGTATATTTTTGTTTTAGATATTATCAGTGCTTGAATTGGGCCGGTACTGAGTGCCAGCGCTGTTATAGAATATTGGCTTAAAAGTATTGCAGAGTTTTGGAACATAAATATAGACAGTATCTGAGAGCTATTCTCCAAACAGGAAAGAAACAGGAAATATCCCCAGTGTAATCTATTGTAACTGAGTGAGTTCATTCCCAGAACACTTCAACCAGGATGTATTTGCTCTGTTAGCCAACAAGCTGCCATCCCCAAAAATATAAGCTGCGGGCAAATTTACTGTTTGTATTGTTATGTTTATTGTTTTGTTTATTGTTTGTTTTGCATATGCAACATATTCCCTACGTGATAAAACAAGCATAAGAATGATAATGCTGATAAAAGCGTCTGGCTCTTACAACCACCAGGGCCTTAGGAGAGTGGCTGCAGGAGAGCTAGTGAATAACACAAAATCACTGTTGTTTGTTGTGTCAGTTACTCCCCTGCTCCCCAGGTAGGTGTGTGTGTGTGTGTGTGTGTGTGTGTGTGTGTGTGTGTGTGTGTGTGTGTGTGTGTGTGTGTGTGTGTGTGTGTGTGTGTGTGTGTGTGTGTGTGTGTGTGTGTGTGTGTGTGTGTGTGTGTGTGTGTGTGTGTGTGTGTGTGTGTGTGTGTGTCACTCACTTCCCTAGGTAGGTAGACAGCAGATGGCAGGCTGATAGTAGCAGGGTGGTTTTAAACTCCGTAAGGAGACGCCCGGGTACAGCGCCTCATTGGATCCAGGCTGCCTTCCAAATGGCACCTTATTCCCTTCATACTACACTACGTTCAGCAATGGCCAATAGGACTATATATTCCCTTCATAGTACACTACGTTTAGCAATGGCCAATGGGACTATATGGAGACGAGGGTGCCAATTGGGATGCATTCTGAGTCATCTCTTATATCAGCCAAACCAGACCTGCCATACGTAAGCCTGACTGACTGGCTGAAATACTAACTGCTGTACTACCAACCCACACAGGCACAGACTAACTTAACCTTACCTCAGGCTAAACACAGGAGACACACCATGAGCTGCCGTTTCACTGTGGATGTGTTTTTGTTTTATTTCCCGGAGGGGGGTCTTGAACTGGATACTCAATAATGGCCAGAAGTTCGAGTTATTTATTTCACCTGGATTAGTGGCCATCAGAAATGTACATTTACTAATGCTACCTTTTACAACAAGAGGAAGGTGAGCAGACAGCGGTAAGACAAAGACATAAAAAGTGTGTCATGTACTGGTCACTTTAAACTGGAGGACCATGTACTGGTCACAATAAACTGGAGGAACATGTACTGGTCACAATAAACTGGAGGAACATGTACTGGTCACTTTAAACTGGAGGAACATGTACTGGTCACTTTAAATTGGAGGAACATGTACTGGTCACTATAAACTTGAGGAACATGTACTGGTCACTTTAAATTGGAGGAACATGTACTGGCCACTATAAACTGGAGGAACATGTACGTGTCACTATAAACTGGAGGAACATGTACTGGTCACTATAAACTGGAGGACCATGCAGTGGTAACTATAAACTGGAGAAACATGTACTGGTCACTATAAACTGGAGGAACATGTACTGGTCACTATAAACGGGAGGAACATGTACTGGTCACTATAAACTGGAGGAACATGTACTGGTCACTATAAACTGGAGGAACATGTACTGGTCACTATAAACTGGAGGAACATGTACTGGTCACTATAAACTGGAGGAACATGTACTGGTCACATAAACTGGAGGACCATGCAGTGGTCACTATAAACTGGAGGACCA